>NC_009908.2:300000-533272 GCF_000002415.2 Plasmodium vivax
AAAAATGGGGGTCGCGCGGGGGGGCAGACACATAACAAACGGGAACAAAAAAAAATAAAAGAATAAATGAACGAACGAGTAAGCCCGCTCAGCGCGACGGGGAGGGAACTCATAGCTTCAGCCCCGAGCAGTGGTCATTAATGACCGAGAGGTGCCCCGTAGGGGGCTGGAAAAGGTCTTCGAATTCGTTTACCATGTAAATAGCGTCATCATGTTTATAGGCGCGATTAAAATTGGACTTGCTTAGTAGACCACTGCTGACTTGGTCCACCTTGGCTTCCTCCCTCGAGACAGAATCCACACACAGGTAGGGCTGCTCGAAAAACCGGTGCGAGTAACGACCGAGCAGTTTGTACACCCTGTTGAGGTAGTAGCAATTTTTTCTTCGCCGAAAGTATTTTGTTGGCACCCGCTTTGTGACGCACAAGTGCATTTTCGTCGTTGGGGAGGGTTGGCCACCCGCTTGAGGGGGTAAATCAGCTCTCGGATTAGTTCGCCCATTATTTAGCGGACCTTTTGCGGGGTGACCCCCCGGGTGCAACTCGAAGCGGACGAGGACGAAGGAGCAGCCCATCCTGTGCGGCACCACAAACAGGTGATTGGGGCCAAGCGTCCTGACCGTTAACACGGTGGGGTGCGACACGTGTACGTACAGCTGGCCATTCAGGGGGGGAAGCACTCTCTCCATATTTACACTATACAAACGGATGGACAGGTACTGAACCACATTCAAGGGGATAAATTTGCCGCAATAGTTGAACACCTTCAGAGAGGAAATCTCCGTTATGTTGACGAGAAATTTTTTGTAAATATTTTCATGTCCGTTCCTGTAATGAGCATTATGTGTGATGGCCCTCCTTTCCGTGCGCACGTTTTTTCCTGCTGATAGGGGGAGGCGCTGCTCATAAGTCCAGTGCGCCAGAATTGCCAGGCAGTGAAAGCTTCGATCGAATTTGTAAACGCCGCTACTGCTGAGGTGCACGACTGGCAGAGCTATTCGCTGTGTCTCACGTCGCTGAACAACTAAGTTATACACCTGGGAGTGGATGACTTCTCCCTGGTGGGAGCTGCCACTATATTTGGTAAAATTCGCGTACAGGAAGAAGCGCCCTTCGCTGCGCGCCACGATGGAAAGGAACGCATCGGGGGAGACCCTTAAATCGGTGACGATTGTGCGTCTCGCGGGGGGGGGTCCATCCGGTTGGCCATGCGATTGGCGTGATTGAAGTGATTGGCGTGCCGCCTTACCGTCACGCTCGCCCCCCCCCAGCAGGACGCTCCCATCGTTGACAAAATACTCCACCTGGAACAACTCCGCTGTGCGCTCGTAAATCAGGCGAAAGTCCAGCGAGAGGAACGGGCGCGCGTCCCCCCCTCCGCCATAAAACCTGGCGAAGGTCTCTACCTCCTCATTGGGAACCAACCGAATGGTGTCCTCTGCAAACAGCCTCATGGATCGTACATAATCAACCGTCACGTCAAATTTGAGAAAAAAAAACTTTCGCAATTTTTTCTCCTCTTCCACTTCTTCGCAAGTGTGTGCATCCGTGATGTGGCATTTTTTGCTTCCCCTGCGATGCTCCACATAGTGATGATAATACTTTTCCACGTCGTGAAAGTCCGCTTCCAACTTTTGGATGTTTTTTAAATTTGCCCTTCCCTTTTGTTGGCTGAAAACGGTGTAGTAACTTTCAAAAATGGGGAAAACGTGAAGTGCCGTTTTTCCCACAGAGCTGCCTGATTTGATGGAGCATACGTGGATGCACTTCTCCCCAGGCAACTTGAACACTCCCTCCACCGCCACTAGTTTTTCATTTTTTGAAAGGCACACAACTTTATGTATGAGCGGGTGGCATAGCTGGACGGGGATTTCCACGGTCTGCTGATAGGAGTGTATCAAAATGGAGTTTCCTCCCCCGTAAAGTGAAACCCCCCTTGAATACACAATTAGACGCGTCATGTTTGACCAAATGGAGATGAGTCTGTTGGCCAGCTTATACTTCACTTCCACTTGTATGTAGTATTTGCCTTCATGTGAGCTGCGCAGCTGGAAGAACATGTCCGTCGATACGGCGGTAGCTTTTTCCGTTGTGCTGCGTTGTGGCGTTTGTAGCTGGTCCGCTTGCTCATTCCACCCCTCTGGAGACCAACTCAGGGGGGTCATCTCTACCCGCTTGTTATAATCGTAGGTCAGCTTCACCTGCAGCTCCTGCGTGGGGAGCATACTGACCTTTCTATTATACTTGTCAAAAAATTGGACCCTCATGGGAACTGCCATTTGGTCCCCCCCTTCTGCATTTCGAGCGAGCAGGGATACCTCTACCCTCGCCAATTTGGAAAATGAGAAACGAATCTCAAGGTGATCCATTTCGTGCACCAACATGTTTTGTATCGTCAGAATTGCGTTTGCCTGGAACGACGAGTTGACGTACACGCGGGTGCATTTCTCCGGGGGGGACTTGGGGCGCTCCAAATCTACGATGGTCGCCCTTGGTTTGGTTCTTTTCACGTGGTGGCCACTAACATTGTGATGGCCGCCAACATCGTGATGGTCGCTCCCCCCGCGCAGCTTCTCCCCCTCGGGGGGCGGCAGCACGCTGATCCGGTTGGTCCCCCTGACGGAGTATCTCAGCGCGTGCAGGGGACACCCACCGCTGTCCACCGATGTACAGATGGGCAGTGAGTAATACACATGCGGAGAGAAAAACAAAACCAAATGGTCCTCATACCAGATGCGCATTCTTTCGCAAAAGTGAAGAAACACATATTTTTGAAAGTGGTGTGAAATGGCTCCGCCTTCACCATCACGGGAGGAATACTCCACTGTTAGGAGAAATTTCCCAGCTGAGCAGGCTGCAAAGGGGTTCATCCCGTTTGGGGGTCCACCCATATCATCCTTCTCAACCCCTTCGTCACTGCAGTTTATCAAAATTTTACTGTTCGTCTTAATCAAATTTTTTCTTTTCTCCTTTGTCATTTGGAAGTTGCTGGACTTCCCCTTTAGGCACATTTTGAGGAGGTCCCCTGAAGAAGGGTCTTCCTCCAAAGTGTAGCGAAACGGCTCGTTGGTGAGAATCACATTTTCATCTTCGTCCACGAGGAAGGCCTTCATGTAGTAGTCCACATTTTTGTAAAGCGTCAATTTTGAGCCCTCCACCATTTGGAGCTTCTGCACATATTTGCTAAAAATGGTCACTTGGATGGACGAGGGGTACTTGAAATGGACGGGCAAATGGTTCTCCGTCACAACTTGGGGGGTTCCAATCCCCCACGTTTTCATCTTTACTAGGATGTTTAACGTCACGTGTTTTTTTTCCCCCCTATCGCATCGTATAGTGTAGTACTGCTTGATGGGGAAGAAGGGTTCATATGGGAGTGGCGGAGAGTGCCCCTTGGCGGGGGGAAAAACGGAGTGAGGTGTTCCCTCTCTGTGGAAAGGACTTCCCTTTGATCGTCTTCCTCGTGGGGGGACTCCCCATTTGGGCCTAAAGTCGTATTCGAACAGACGTCTATTGTATAACCTCCACACGGGGATGTATTGCTCCTTCGCATTTTCGTGAAAAAGCTCTCCAGTAAAAATATTCCTGTGTGGGGCAATACCCATGCGCTGCTCACTCAGGTAGAATTCACTTTGAAACTTCTCCCCAAGGAACAGCCTGCTGAAGAGGGGTGCAGCTGCGGGAAGGCCCCTCCTCTCGTTGAGGAATCGATTTCGTTTAAGAGTCAACTCGGGGAAAGTACCCTCGGAGGATATGCTAACCCTGTGTGGGGTGACTGCAAACCCGTCGTACACAATCAGATGGGCCATCTGCCCAAACTTCACAAATTTGCTACACACAAAATCGTGGCAGATAATGCCTTTAACTTTTTTAAACACTCCAAAAGTCATTTGTGTGTCTACGCTCCTCTCCTGTGTGTATTCCATGCGGAGTGGGATCTTCCTCTTCTCCCTTTTCCCTCTCAATTGGTAATACGCACATGCGTTTTGGTAAGCGCCTTCCAATTTGAGAAAGCCCGCATGTTTTTTTACAACTTCCAGGTAGTTCCTGTCATGCTTTATCTTCATGTGGTGACGTACTACGTCAAAGCAGCTGCTGATGGGTGTCCCCCCCTGTAAAGCTTCCCTCCGTTTGAAGCGCCCATTTTGGCCCCTCTTCAGTAGGGCCATTCCACCTGCACGCTGCGCCTTCATTGTCATCCAACCCAGGCGCATGAATATATACACATTAGTAACTTCGTTCTCCTCGAGGATACTCTTCTGGGCAATAGCGGAGAGATGCACTACCCGGTCTCCCACATACACAGTGCTCAGGAAGCAATTATTCAAATGGGGATCGTCACAAATTAGCAGGCATATTATATCGAATCTGTTTTTACCGCTGGGTGGGGTGCCTTTGGTGTGCCTCCTTCTGTGGCTATTCCCCTGGGGGGGGGTGCTCCCCCCTGGTGGGGGCTTCCTCACAGATATGTGCAACTTCGTTTCGTCCGCGTGGGCGTCTAGGTTGCCCCCCCAGTTGTACAGCTTGAGGGTGCGCTTATTGGGGGGGTGCCTACTGCCGGGTTGCCTATTGGCTGTACTCCCCCCCCCGGTGCACTGATAACGTATCGTCTCGCCGGGGAGCACAAACAGAGTGGACATAGAGAGGGCCCCCCCCTTCACGTGGCACTTTACCGGCGCGGATATGAACAGGTCCTTTCTGGAGGCGTAGTCCCCCCTGTAGGTCATCTCGAGAGAAACTTCCCCCCCTTTGCGTATCGGCATGAAGTAGTAAGCCCCATACTCGGGAAAGAAGTGCAGAGGGAGGACGCTTAACTTGTGGCTTTTGGAGGAGACGGTCAGTTTGACGTCCCCGCTTGTGTACACGCCGTGCAGCTTCGCGCCTCCCTCTCCGTAGAGCTGCATGAGGCAGAGGTACTTCCTGCGGAGGGTGAGCTTTTCCCCTCCGTCCGTTTGCCCCGCTTGTGCATTCGGCTGGAAGAAGGACTCCACATGTAGGTTATCCACGTAGTAGTGCTCTCTGTAGAAGAAGTGGGCCCTGATCATCTCAATTTCGCCTTCAACCGCGCCCCTATTGGGGGTACCACTCCCCGGGGGTTCCCCCCCGATGAAGCCGAAACAGGCGAGCTTGCTCTTCGCCACCCTATGGATGTTCACACGGGAGGAGAAAACTTGCCCGCTGTGCAAATTTTTGACAATTATGTGTAGGCTCCTCCCACTGGTGCCCTCCTTAATTTTTAGCACTTCCTCGGACACGATGTCGTAGCTTCGGCTCTGCTGAATTTGGTACCCATTTGGGGAAATCTCCACGTAGTTTTTCCTTATGCAGTTGGTTAGCCTCACACTGGTACTTCGCCTTATGGGGTGTCTTCCCTCCACATGTTTGCTTAGCAGCGAGGAGATTGTTACTCTTCTGCGGAGGGGAGACGCACGCAGGACGTGTCTCTTGGTGAGGGCTGTGCAGGAGAAGCGGTCACCATCGCTATATTTGGCATCGTCATGTACATTACCACTTTCATAGTCAGTATGGTTGTTCTTCCCTGCTGGGGGACGCTCCCTCCTGAGGATGAGCCGCACGAGGGCCCCTTCCGGGAAGTCTACCCCGTGAGGCAACAAGGAGAGCCACTCGTACACAAACACAGTGACGACGAAAAAGAGGGGCTTACATTTGTTCGGAAGCGCTATGATAACCCTCGTCTTGCCCACCTTCCCCTTCGTCCTCAGCTGCAGTTCTAACTCTCCCCTCCCATGTTTAACGTGTGCATGCTGCAAGTACCTCTCATCGAAGAATAGGTTAAAATGGCTAGTTTCTAAGATGCTTATCTTCTTCCCACTGTCCGAAATGATATACAAATTTTTGCTCTCATTTTGATTTTTATACATGACGATGCCGCTGCTGACCATGTAGATTTGGCTACTGACAAGGTACTCCACGGCGATGTACTTCTTCTCCTCTCCTTGGCTGTTCACTCGCACGAAGAAGGAAGAAACAGATTTGCACGCAGCCTTTTTTTTATTTAACAGGATGAGAATTTCACTTGCGCATATGTCGTCGCTCGTGATGGTGATGCTCCTTCCAGGGGGATCTCTTCTGTCTACCCCGCCTTTCCCGGCCACTTCATCCCCTTTTTCCACTCCCGTCGGTTTCTCTTTCGGTCCTGCCCCTCCCTTTTCCGCCTTCCCCCCTTTCCGCCTCTTGGCCGGCTCGTCCCCCCCCAAATAGACGATCTCGAAGAAGTCTTCGCTGAGGAAGTACCACCAGTAGCACTTGTCCGGCGAGCCAGACCCGTAATAGCGCAGGTTCTTCTCGTCGTTTAGATTGTTAAACGAAATGATGTCACCGTAAAGGATATCATTTTTTCTGCTCTCTGTGAGGGACGCGAGGAGGTAGGCCAGAAGGAGCAGTCCCATCTTTATATATTTTTATATATATATATATTTTTTTTTTTTTTTTTTTTTTTTTTTTTTCCCCTTCGTCCAATTTGTTACCGAGTTGGCTCTCCAAAATAGCTTAGCAGCGAGGTGGCCATCCCGCGCGGTCCATGTCAGGGGTAGATCCAGCAGGTGCCCGGTTCGACCATCTTTAGGCAGAATGGAGTGTACGCGTTCGTGTTCCTGTGCGTGTGTGTGGAGGGGGCACTCGTCGGTCACGCGCATGTGGAGCGCACGGCTAGGCGCGGCCGAGCCCAGTTGCTCTCCCCCAACAGAGAAAAAAAAAACACACTAGCATGGAGATGAGGGTGAAGATGGGGATACAGATGAACATGAGCATTAACATGCACATGCTCGTTCACACGCAGGGTGGCCGCTTTCCTAGCCTACAAGTGGGCCTGCTTCACCGCACCCGCCTCGGCAGCTGCCCAACCTCAAACTGCTTCCCTTTCGCGGCGAGCCCACACATTCGTCCGAACGTACCGCCCGGCATCTCTTCACTTTGGTGCGTTTTGGGGCAACACGACTGGTATACTCACATGGAGGTGCGTTTTGAGGCAACCGGATTGGTACACTCACGTGGATTTGTGTTTTTTTTGGCGCATTTTTAAAAAAAAAGGGAAAAAATGCCGCTTAAAATAAAAGCGCGCAGTGCGCTGGGCGCGAAACAGAAAAAAAAAGTAAATGGCAAACGGCAAAGTGCAAGCGGCCAAGTGAAAAGTGCAAAGTTGGTACCTCACAGATGGGGCGAACTGCGAATAAGCAGCGCTCCAACGAAGCGGGGGATAAGGTCCGGGAGGGTGCACCCCCACCGGCGTACCCCTCACGCCGTTAAGCAGCTACACCGTTACGGTGCTACCCCGCCGCTGCACCGCTACCCCGCTACACCTTGCGGAACTGGGCCTTGCTGGAGAAGTACTTGTTCTCGAGGGGGTCGGCCCGGGGGTTGGCGACGGAGGGGTTGAAGAGCTCGATGCCCTGCAGGGGGGTGAAGATCAGGGAGGACGACAGCCCCCCAGTTGCCCCGCTGGAGTGCACGGCGAGGTTCTTTTTCCTGCCCACAGTATTCACCTTCTGCTTAGACTGGTATTTCAACTTGGTAATATTTGAGTTTAGCAAAGCTGCATTTTGATCGGTGAAGGTGTAGAAATCTTCATTTGACTCGGGCCCAAATGGCAACCTATTAATTTGCTTCCTCAACTCTGTGATTTCCGTTTTTTCTTTTAACTTCCTATAGCGTTTGCCTCCTCTTTTTCGCTTCCTCTTTTCATCCGGCATGGGTAGGATTTTCTTCTGCTTCATTGGAGGTGGCTCTTGCAATTTTATCAAATGGTTTATTAGGTTCTCTCGCAGCAGCAACCCGTATTGTCCCTCGGAGTACTTCTTAAAGTAGTCCACTCGGGATGCTAGGCTACACTTGCCAGCTAGCAAACTGATTGCCTTCTTTTTAAACGCATCAGGGACGCTCTGCACAATTTCGGAGGTACTTAGAATTCCTATGCCGAAGGTCTTCCGCACGTTGCTGAGCCCAAGCACGGATTTCTTCGAGCTGCCTACCACTATAAGATTTTGAGATGATGTGATGGAGAGATTTTTTAAAGACCCCACGGAGCTAATCAGGCGAGCTGTTAGTGCACTGCCTAGCAGCATGGTCAAGTTGGGGGCGAGCAGAAACATCTTGCTCTCTAAGTACAGCAAAATCATTCGTCTGTTTTCGTTTAATTCCAGCGCTTCATTGCAGAAGGAGAGGCAGTTCTTCAGCGAGTGGTCAGATAGGTTTATCCCTGTGGTCATACTAGACGCGACGGTGATAGCCATAACAGTGGTGTTCGGCAAAATGTCCGAAAAATCAATGCTTTTCAAATCGCTTTCGTTTTTTATTTTACTCACCACGCTGATGTACTCCAGGGGGGTATACACTATGGAGTCCAGCTCCGGGAATTTCGTCGAGTAAATGTCCCTCACGTACTTGTGGATGTTTAGGATCTCCGTGTCGATTTGGATGATCAGCTCGATGCACTTCTCGATCAGCACTTCGTCGGCCTTCTTGGAGGGGGTGGCGTTGGGGGAAGCGGCGTCCTCCCCCAGCTCATCCGCGTCTATGCCTCCTCCAGGTGCCTCCCCGTTTCTCCTTCGCTTCTTGGCCCGACGGGTTACTCCACCGTCTTCGTCAGCTTCGTCAGCTTCGCCATCCTCGCCGCTCCCCTCCTCCTCCATCACGTAGTCCCTGATGCTGCTCATCATCTTGAGGAAGTCCTCATCGTAGAGCAACTCAGATACCTTCCTCTCCTTTTTTTTTATCTTTTCGTTTAGGAACTCCTCAATCGCATCAACAATCTCTTCGTAGTCCCCCTCCTGGAACTTGGCCTCCTCCACGTGGCTGCCCTTTTCAGCTTCTCCTTGCCCACCTTCCTTCTTTTCTGTGCCAAAGTTGGCAAAGCTACTTTCTTCCTCAAACTCGAGGTCTTCCAGGTCCTGCAGAAATGTGTCCGCCAGGGTTGCCTGCAAAAAGGGGGGGGGGAAGAAATAGCCAAGCAGAGGAGACGAGACGTAGGCTTCGCCTCCACATACGCGTAGCATTGCCGCCATCCGATAGGCGAAGCAGCGTTATCCTTTCGCACGCAGCAAAGGGTCACCCTGGAAGGGGTGTTTTTCTCCAGGGCACCAACTAAAGAGATATGTTTGCAGCACTGTAAGGGTGTTCGCAGAGCTGTACCAATGTTGGACGGGAACTTACCATTTTGCTTGCCCTTCATATAAGTGTATACTCTCCTTTGGGCGGGTCCTCCTTCAGTGAGCCGCTTTCCCCCTTTTGGGAGCACACAGGGGGGGCGCAGTTTGGCAGGGATAAACGAAAGCGGCCCCCCCCAGCGTTTACTTACGAATTGGCATTGGGGGGCACCACGTTTTATGGCCTTCAAACAATTCAGCTCAGCTATCGGGTGGTGCGGCAAGTGATCCGCGGGGCCGCGTACTTTGTTATGCAGCACAATCGCCTCTCCCCTTCGCTGCTTCCCCCCCTTCGGAAGAATCTTTCAACGAATTGGAATTTCCGCTCTGGGTTCTCCAAAATGTGGGGCAGTCAATTTAGGGGAAAAAAAAAAAAAAAAAATTCGCGTCAAAAGGTTGAGCGGCACTTCGCAAAAAAAAAAATAAAAAAAAAAAAAAATAATAAAATAAAATAAAAAAATATACATAAATAATACCTAGCTATGTTCACATCGCAGCAAAATCGCAACGCCGACGTCGCGCGAACAAACCAAACCAACTTATAAGGTTCAACCGAAGAGAAACTTCCCCGCAAGGAGGCCACCAACCGAGGCATCCTCTTAGTAAAGGCGAGAACGCATCACAGTTGCGGTTGTTCACTTGGCACAACGTAAGCTAAGGAGATAGCGGAGGAAACGCGCCCCTTTTTTTTTCCCATAATTGGATCACCACGCGGAGGAGAAACAGGGACTGGGGTAGCCCCCAAAGGGACGAATAAAAGGAAAACTGCTCAGCAGAACAGTCGGGGGAGAGCGCAAATCGGTTTACCTAGGAGTATCGCGCAAGAGCCGCCCCCCCAACGGTTCACCCCGAAGTATCGCGGAGGAGCCGCCCCCCCAACGCAGCATGGAGGTGAAGATCCTGCACAGGAACCCGGAGGAGTACAAAAACAACCCGGGGGCCTCCACCTACAAGCATAGCAGAAGCGTGGACCCAAACATCCACCTCTTCCAAAGGGAAATAGAATATAAAAGGGCCCTAAATGCAACGAAAATAGATAAAATATTTGCCAAGCCGCTGGTAAAATGCTTGGATGGACACGACGATTCAGTCCGATCCCTCTGCGTGTCAAACAGGTCGCTAACGGACCTGTACAGCGGGAGTTGTAATGGCTTCATTAACATTTGGAATGTGCTCAATAAAACGTTAATTAAAAAGGTGAAGGCCCACGAGGGGTTCGTGAGGGGGCTGTGCGTCAGCCACGATGAGAAGTTCCTCTTCAGTTGCGGCGACGACAAGTATATTAAGCAGTGGGTTATCGAGAGGGGTAGTGGGGTGGGCGGCCACGAGGATGCCAGCAGCTTGGCCGCTGACGGGGGCATTGGCTCGAACAGTTTCGACGCGAACCGCTTTCCCGCGAACCGCTTTCCCGCCTCTCAACCTTCCCGGGGGGAGGGAGCACTTGTGGCCAGCCAGAACATGCAGAGGCTGAACCTCCTGTCCGACGAAGTGACGCCCAAAAAAATCTACGTCTGCAAAAGCGTGCCCAACAGCATCGACAAGCATTTCTCGGAGCCCCTAATCATATCAGGCAGCCAACACCTAGACGTCTGGGACTACTACAGGAACAATGCCATAGCTAGCTTCGATTACAACAGCGAGTACATTTATTATGTGAAGTTTAATTACGCCCAGAGGAACCTAGTGGGGTTAACCCTTTCGGATAATTCTATAGGGCTGGCTGATATTAGAGCCAAGACGCCCATCAAAAAAATTTTTTTAAAATACAGATGTAACGCTCTAAGCTGGAATAATATGAATCCAAAACAACTTGTCGTGGCAAATGAAGACTCGAATCTTTACACCTTTGACATGAGGCACTTAAAAACAGCTACTCTTGTGCACAAGGGGTTTGTAAATGCCGTGCTAGATGTGGATTACTCTCCCATTGGGAACAAATTCGTTGCTTGCTCATACGACAAGACAGTTAGATTGTTTCATAGTGACGAATCTAGGAGCTATGATGTTTACCACACGAAGAGAATGCAACATGTCCTCTGCTGCAAGTTTAGCTTAGACACCAAGTACGTCTACACCGGAAGCTCAGACATGTGTATTCGCATTTGGAAATCCTGTGCCCATGAGCCATCTGGGGTCTTATCAAACAAGGAGAAGCAAGCCATTAACTACCGAAACAAGCTGAAGGAGAAGTACTCGTCGATGAAGGAGATCAGGCGCATCAGGGACCACCACCATGTGCCTGCGCTCATCAAAAGTATGTCAGACAAAAAGAAGGTGATGCTGGAGGCCAGGAAGCGCCGCGAGGGTAACAGAGTCAAGCACTCCAGGGACCCCCACCAGCTGCCCCTCCCGGAGAAGAAAAAAATATTCGTCACGGAGCAGTAGTGCAGGGGGCGGTGGTGCCGCGTTCAGCGCGTTTAGCGCGGGTAGCGCGTGTATGGCGTATATCACGTTGGGGGGGCACTAAACATTGCTTCCTCATCTTCTTCCTCCTCTTCTTCTTTTTTTACGTTCTTCTTTCACCACTCGGTTGGCGCACATCATCTCAACCCCTTTCGCGTGATGTGCATTCGTAGTTTCATTTTTATTTTCCCCCTTTTGTGGAACATGAGAGGGGGGAGGGGTTCTCCCGAGTGCTCCGTGAGACACTCTCCTAATGCGGGGTGCGCTGCATCACTGAGCCCTTTGCAAATTCTTCCACATGTTTGTAACTTTTAAAACATTTGTCATCTGCTACTGCTATATGCATGCGCGCACATCGCGTCTGCAGTTAATCCTTTTTATGTGAAGAAGCCCCCAATGGGGGTCCCTCCTTTTTCCACCTCCTTGGCGTATGCCCTCAATAGTAACTTGTAAGAAGCCCACCGCGGAGTGTTTCCACCATTCGGGGGGGAAGGGAGTCCACGTGGATGGCGAAAAGGACCACAAGGGGTAGGAAGCGCTGCAAAACGGTGCAAAAGGTCGCTCCTCTGTTCTTCAAACGGGTTGGCGATGCGGGCGATAAACATGGCCATACGCAACTCCGTCTAGCAGAAGACACACGTACGCGCAGCGCGCCGCTTCGTCACGCTGCCCTCGCTTTACAAAACGCTGACATTGTTGAGGATGTTCTTCAAGTCGAAATTTAGGAACCACCGGTTGTAGTTTGCTCGAATCTGCGAGGGGAGGAGGTGGGAAGTGGGTACGCGTGTGATCATATGATTGTAGGCAAGTGGGTACGCGTGTGATCATATGCCTGTAGGCGCGTGTGATCATATGCTTCTATGCGTGTTTGCTGGTGCCACTGGTGGGGGCCGCCTAAAGGGAGAGGGGCTCCGCAAACGGCGATGCTTCTCGAAGGGCGTACCATTCCGAGGAGGCTCCCCTGGAAGGCGGAAACCCTCTCAGGGGTTATATCCTCCAAGCTGCAAATCAAAACTTCGTTAATTTCCTGAGGGGGTAGAAGAGTGTGTATCGCATAAAAAGGGACGTTCCACATGTGGGCACACAGGTAAGTAAACGCGCTTATGCATACGAGGGGAATGCCAACATGCGCCTCTTTGTGCAACGTCCACACGTTTATCTCTCCGCATGCCATCACCCTTACGAGTGCTCACCTTATTCGCGGAGGGGATGCTAATGACGGAGGCGAACAACGTCTGGAAGAAGCGGCGAATATGTTTCCTCGCAGTGCCATCCCGCGTCAACACGTTAATGATAAGCATCCCATTGCTCTTCAAAAGACGCTTAACATCCCGAACGTTGACTTTATCCAAAAATTGTATCTGCGGACAAGTGACGTACACTTTGTACCCATCCATTTCGACATACGAATTTTGCGCATTGTTAATGTCCAGAAAAATTGCGTCGTAAAATTGAGAGTTACCATAATTCTTCACATAATCTTGCGAATCGTTAATAATATAATTCGTTTGGTGCTTTTGATTTTGCTCCACCTGTTCATCACAGAAAAGGGCGCAAAAAGATTTTACCGTCTCGTCAATTTCGACGACGTCTATGTGCAGGTGGAAATCTGCAAAAATGGACTTGAGTATGTTCGAGAAGACGTTGGTGCCTCCGCCCAAAATGAGGATGTTGAAAGAGGGAGGGGCCTCCTTGTGGCTGTCATTTATTAGGAAGAAGAGGCTGCAGCAGAAGCTTATGTGGTACTGGCTCGCCGATTCGACGTACTCGAAGTGGGGGCTCTCCCCCGCGGGGCACAGCGGTTGGCCCACCGCTTCACCCGCCGCTTTGCTCACCACTTGGCTTATGGCTTCACCCCCCGGTTTGCTCACCACTTGGCCATTTTTCTTCTTCTTTGTCCCTTTCTTTTCCCCCCCCAGGGTGTACACCAGCTCGGACTGCACCGTCAGCGGGTCGTACGAAAATATCATTTGCCGTTTGTAAATTTTTTTCTCTTCAAAGTAGGCGCGCCTCTCCTGTTGGTTCTGCAGGAGGGCTCGCAGGGTTTCCTCCACGGGGTGCTGGCTCTGCGGTTGGCTTCCCCCCTCTTTGCCGCTTCCCTCTTTGCCGCTCTCCTCTCTGCCGCTCCCCCCCCCGTCCGAGTCGAAATGCTCCGCCAGGAACTCCTCCGTCACGAGGACGTCCCGGATGATGATGCCGGACGCGTAGGGAGACTTCCTGTGGGCAACCACTCTGCAGTTCTTGACGCTTTCGTTTAGCACCATGATGGGGAAGTTGCCCGAATCGGGGAGGGCCACCTCGTTCAAAATGTTTTTCAGCTCATTTTTGATGCACTCCAGCAGGACGTCCACCGAGTGCTCGCTGTGGAGCAGTTGGTTGTCAAGAAGTTGGTTCTCAAGAAGTTGGTTGGGAAGAAGTTGGTTGGGAAGAAGTTGGTTGGGAAGAAGTTGGTTTGGGGGGAGTTTACTGTTGCCGCTTCCCCCTTTACCGCTTCCCTCTTTGCCGCTTACCTGGCTGGGGGGGGCCAGAAAGTTCGACCGCATCACCAGGAGGAGCCGCCTGGTCCGGGCCTTGGAAGCCAACTCCTCGTTCCCCTCCGGTGTGCGGTAGAGCGAGTGAAACTCGTAGCCAAACGGGACAACCACAACGACGGTGTTGTAAGTGGCTCTCTCGGTGAACGAGTCGTAGACGACCACGTTGTAGTCACACCTATTGAGCTTCTTATTATAAATGTCTAGAACAGTTCTCTTCCCTTTTTTAAAAATATGAAGATTTAAATTCCCCCTCGTTTCGTTAATTTCACTGGGTAATTTCCACAACGAAATGACATGGCTAGTCCCCATTTCTGGGTTAACCATTTTTGCCTCGAATTTTTTCCCCCCTTTATCGGTTCGATAGAAGGCAAATACGAAGGGGTGGTACTTAAATTCGCTTGTGTTTTGTTTTATAAGAAAGGGGAAAACCTCCAACATGATTTGCTCCCTGTACACGTTACGAACCACCTCCTTAATTATATAATACTGGGCGAGAGTGATAACAAGGAATAGGTCCCCCTTTTTCAAATGCTTAAAGACAAGGGAGAAGTAACTCTCGGCATTCCTTCTGCAGATCTCCTCCTCATTTTGATCGCACGATATATATGCATCTAGGAACGCTTTGTCGAAAAAGATTTTATAATCTACCCTTTTCTCCTGTGCCTCTTCTTCTAACTTGGCTAGGGCACGGTCAAACTGCTTAGCGTTGCTCAGGTCTATATTTAGGAACTGCATTTTCTCTCCGAACTTTTTCTTCATTTTTTTGATCACCACATCTGAGTAGTCTATATTTACGATGTTACGGAAGCCGTCTTGGAAGAGTTCGTGGCTCAGGTGGGAGTTCCCGCACCCCAGGTTGATCAGCAGGCAGTTTTTGCTAACGGGCTGGTCGTCCGGTTGGCCGTCCGGTTGGCTATCCGGTTGGCCGTCCGGTTGGCCATCTGGTTGGCTATCTAGTTGGCTACCTGGATGGCTCCCCCCGGCGAGATAGCCCAGCCGCCCCCGTATGCACCGGTAGACGATGTGCCGCACATCCCCGTAGTTCCCATACCACTCGAAGTTCTTCTTGTCGAAAAATTGAAAGAAGCTGTTCCAGTAGGCCCGGTCCCGAAAGTCGGAGAACCCAGCTGGCAGGACCTCCATGCGGCTGTCTCCCATCGGGCGCACGTTTGGAGGTGTCGCTCGAAGTTGCCGGTTTGAGCGGCCCCCACAGATTTGAGGAGATATGCGGAGATCTGCGCAGATGATTTGCTTGTACAAATGGAGGGAAGGGGGGAGCGACAAGGAAGAGGACGCTCACTTCGCAAGGGAGCTTCTCACAAAATAAAATAAAATATAATAAAATGGCGCAGTGGAAAGGCGAATGATTATGGGGAGCTCATCCGTAGAATTCCCTCTTTGTATACCCCTTTAGGTTAACTTTAAAAGAGTGTGGAAGGTTACAGTATAATTTGCAGGCTTAAGCACACGCGAACCAACACAGCAAAGTACCCACTAACATACGGCGTTTTCCTCCTTTGGGGTGGAAGATGTAACGCTGAACTGGCTCAGCCAAAGTTGGTTTGATGGTTTGATGGTTTTACTCCTCGGATGAAGATCCGCCCCGCCTCACCAACTGAGGAACTCGTTACCTTCTTTCTTCCCCCTCTTGCGCCTCACCACTTTGACACCAAACGGGTATTGTACAGCGTGGGTTCGGTTGGCTAGCTGGCAGGACGAGGAATGGTTCCCCCATTTGTAGAATGACGCAAGCAAAATAGGCAAACAAAAGCAAAACGTAGAAACGATACGCATGCGCTGGAATATTTAGCGCTTCATACGTTAAAGAGAGTGTCCTCCACCCGGCAAGCATCTACCGGTAAGAAGTTATCGCCCCAAGTATATTGCATAGGAGCGAAGTGTGGCTCTGTTCCTTTTTTTTGTGCATCTTCCACTGGGTTTACGGTACCACGCCAAGTACAAAATGGTGTAGGGCACGGTTAAACGCCATGCGGGTGGTGCGAGGAGTGTACATAGGCGATAGGTACGCGGCAGAGGGGAAACATGTTTTTTTTTCTTCTTTTTTTCTTCTTTTTTTTTCTTTTTTTTTTTTTTTTTTCCCATTTGGTGAGTTGCGTATGGTTATATTTCGTCATATGGGGATGGCCTCCTTTCGGCTTGGTCCGCTTTGCCTTCCCCTTTCTGCTTTCCCCTTTCTGCTTTCCCCTTTTGCCGGGGCTTCCGCGAAGAAATGGATTGCCGATCCGCATCTCTTGGGAACCCCCGCGACATCCCCTTTGTGCCCCTCAACATTTGGTAGCCATTTTTTCCCGAGTATGTGTTTTTCCCCCATTTTATGGAGGTGAAAGGAAAATCCCCCCGCTGCTCGCAGGCTAGCACATCGGTGGGTCCCGCGCTGTAGCAGCTCATTCAGTTGAAACGAGTTGGCACATTTGGGGCTTCCGTTTTGGAGGGCTCCCTCCCCCCGTGTAGTAGTGCCCTCACCACATTCTGCTGAACTCTTCGTGGGAGTGTCGCTTTGGCTGGTGCGAGTGCAAAGGTATAGCAGTGGCCACGCCGCGTCATTTGCAGCACACACGTTTGGGGGATCCCCGGCAGGTTGCCCCCGCTATCGTATTGGCGTCACACCGGCGCCATTTCGCCCCCCTGACATGACACCAAGATGGTAGCCCCGCTGCGCATCCTGCGGAAGGCGTGGAACGAGAAGTTGCTGCTCGAGAGGACCATATTCACGCAGGCGCTCAGGGGTGGTATAGGCAGCGGCATCAACAGTAGTAACATCGGGAGAAGCGGCACTGGGAGTGGCGGCACTGGGAGTGGCGGCACTGGGAGCGGTGGCACCGGGAGCGGGGCCCTCCCGTGGCCCCTCGCCAGGAGGAACATAAGCACCTCGAGGAGGTGGTTGAACCAGGACCCCTACAGCGTGCTGGGCCTATCCCGAAACGCCACGACGAATGAAATTAAGAAGCAGTTCCGCTTGCTGGCCAAGAAGTATCACCCAGATATAAACCCCTCCCCAGACGCGAAGCAAAAAATGGCCTCCATAACAGCAGCATATGAGCTTCTGTCTGACCCGAAGAAAAAAGAATTTTACGACAAAACAGGAATGACAGATGAAATGAATTACGATGGACATGGCTCCTCCGGATCTGCCTCTAACTTTGAAGGAGCCTTTTCCGGGTTTGGAGATGCCTCCTTCATGTTCACCGATTTTGCAGAAATGTTTAGCAACATGGCTGGGGGGAAGACCACGTCCTCCACCAGGGGAGAAGATATCCAAACGGAAATTACCCTCAAGTTTATGGAGGCCATAAAAGGGTGCGAAAAAAACATCCGTTTAAACGTCAAAGTGTCATGTGGCAGCTGTAACGGCTCGGGAAAAAAACCGGGGACGAACTTAACGATTTGTAAAGTGTGTAACGGCTCGGGGATTCAAAGGATCGAGAGGGGGCCCATCATTATTGGAGTCCCTTGCAGAAACTGCTCAGGAAATGGGCAAATTATTAACAACCCGTGTAAGGAGTGCTCTGGAAGCGGGGTGAAATTTCAAACCAAAAATATTACCCTAGATATCCCCCCGGGAATTAAAAAGGGAATGCAAATGAGGATCCCAAATCAGGGGCACTCAGGTTATAGAGGAGGGAAAAACGGGCACCTATTTGTTACTATTAACATCGAACCTCATAAGATCTTCAAATGGGTCGATGACAATATTCATGTGGAGGTCCCTTTAACCATGAAGCAGTGCCTTCTCGGAGGGGTCATCAAGGTCCCCACGCTTAATGGAGATATGGACCTCCTCATCAGGCCCAAAACGTATCCCAGCTCGGAGAGAGTTCTTAAAGGAAAAGGCCCTTGTAAGGTAGACTCGCATACCAATGGGGACTTGATAGTAAAATTTAGTTTGAAGATCCCAGACAGGTTGACGCCCCGGCAGGTCGAGTTGATTGAGGAGTTCAATCGGATTGAGATGAACCAGGGCCGGGACGACTCCGCGGAGAGGGCCAGCCAGGGTAGTGGCGGTAACAGCGGTAACAGCGGCGGGGGTGGCGGAAGCGGTGACAACCGGGACAGCCGCGCCGGTGTACGCACCTCCCGTGAAGCCGGAGCCGCCAAGGGCGCGGGGAATCACATCCCCGAACCGCCACCCATTGCGCAGAAAAAAAAGAGCAACGGCAGCAACTGGGAGGGCAAGAGCGACTCCAACGTGCCCATTCCGCCGCCCCCCCCGAAATCGACGAGGCAGGGTGGAGAAGCAAACAGGGGAGAAGCCCACCGGGGAGAGGCCCCCGCAGAGGTGAACAAAGACACACGGTTGCACAATAGCGTTCATACGGCGCACTCCAGGGAGGACGGCTCCGCAAGGCACTCGAGCAGTACCAATATGAGCACGAAAAACGCAGGTAGTTCCTCCTATAAAATGGACGACGCAGCGAATAGGGTAAACTCCCCCGGTGTAGGAGCCCCCCCCGATAATACCACCAAGGGGAGTGAACAGCCAGCCGATTCGTACCACCCAAGTGGGACGGACGCCAGAGGGGGGAATTCCTCCTCCACCTTTTCCTGCGCCAAGAAATGGATATCAGACAGGTTGAGGCCCAAAAGTTAGGGTTTTTCCCCTGGCCTTCCTTGGCAGCCTTCTTCCCCCATTTTTGTTTTTAACCCTCTCCCCCTGAAACGCAGCACCGTTGCGCGAGTTCGCGGCGTGCATGCGTTTATATGTGCATACGCGCAGTCGCATGCGCATGAAGGCGTATGTCTGCATTTGCCTGCGCGTCACAACCCTGCCATATACTTGCCCATTCGCACTGCTTTAAAAAAAACCCTTTGAAGTAACAAACGGAAAAGCAGCCCCCCTTTTAAAAGGGAACCCTCCCAATGCGGAGTTAGCATAGCGGCGTGAGAAACGTCCACATGGAGAAGTGCAGCCATTCGTGTGGAACGCACCATGCGGGTGCCTTCACAGGGGAAAATAAATGAGCCACGTGGTTACATATACCCTGGTGGGGAAAAAAAAATAAAAGCATTAACAAACGCACGACAAATATATCTGTGCAGGTGACCCCAAATGGGCAGTCAAATTGAGGGGGGGTGGAAGACGTTCCTTCGGATGATATGCTCGATGTAGAGCTTATAAAGGGAGGACACAAACACGAAGACGCCACAAAACGACACGCAAATTAAGTAATCAAAATAGGACTCCGGATTCCTATACCCGCTATGCAAAACGGACAGCATGAAGCCATTAAAATCTAGCGTTATGAATTTCCTCCCCTTTTTAATTTTGCAAACTACTTTATCAGCGGCGTAGTCAGAATCAACCGTGCTGGTTAAGTCCTCAATCCGTTTGGTGATAAACGGTTTTTTTAAATTCTCCTGAACATACCCAGGAGTTTGAACTGATGGGAGAAAGGCATTTGCAAAATGAACATCATAATGTTTTAACTCCTGGTCCAAAATATACGTGTACGTCCACATAGCCGTTTTGCTCATTAAATAATATGAGTACCCATAAACGGGATAAAGAGCTCCTTCAGAATTTATAAACAAAATGAATCCTTTTCTTTTCTTCTTCATATTGGCAATGACTCTCGAGATGACGTCAATGTTGCCATGAATGTTCGTGTTTACTGTGTATAGCAAATCGTACATTTGCAGTTTGCTATTTTCTTCTGTACATACATAGGCAGCATTGCAGATGAGGACATCCACATCGTTGGGCGGTTGGTCTGTCGCTTGTTGAGTGTCTATGGGATGATTCTTCCTATGGGTACTACTTCCCTTTGATTTGTCTCCCCCTGGGTCCTTTTCTTTACCCATACTGCTATTCGTTCGGACGTTTTGAAAAGCCTCGTTGATGGACTCCTTCATACCGATGTCGCACTGAATTATGTTTATGTGGAGCTCCTGGGGGGACCTCTGCAAACTCAGCTCCTGCAGTAAAACCACCTTCGCTGTGCGTAGCTTGGCGGCGTTCCTCGACATGATGGTTAGGGTGTGCGGCTTCTCGCGAATGATTCGCTTGGCCAGCGAGAGGCCCAGGCCTTCGGACCCGCCTGAGAGGGGGGGCAAGACGTTTTAGTGTAACGAACGGGTGGTGAACATACGGTGAATGTATGGTAAACGCGTGCCGAGTGAGGCGCCCATGCTGGACACGCTCCCATAGCGCCGCTAACCCGCGCGAGCTTACCCACGATGCACACGTGCCTGCCGGCGAAGGCCCAACTCACGCCGCCCGACCCGCTACCCCCGCGGTACCTAAACTTGAAGGCCAAATAAACGAGCCCCAAAAGGGTCAGGTAAAGTACCACCGCGATATTCAACCGATTGTCTAACGGGACGTAGTAATTCACCACCCGCAGAATTAGCAGCAGTTCGAGGAAGATGTACCTCTTCACGTAGTCGAGCATCTTGGAGGGGGGGTGGCAAAGTGGGCACTCTAGAGGAGCTTCTCAGGAGGAGCCACAATTCAGGCCCTCTTCAGCTCACTCTTCTTTTCCGCGAAAGTGGGAATGCTCTTTGGCAGTTGCACAGGTTGGTGAGTTTCTCCTCGTTCGTTCTGCGCACCGTTGCCGCTCTTTCGCCGCTCCCCACTTCTCTCTCCGATTTGTTCCCCCCGTTCTGCGTACAGATTAGGCCTCCCTCTCGGTCAACAAATTTTTTTTCGTGCTCCCACGTGTTGCATTTCCGTGTATGTAATTTTTTGGCCACTTGGCGAACCACATTTGTTATCACTTAACCCACGCGCGTTGTTCTCCTGGCCTAAACTGATCACTCGCGGTGGGCTACGCACAACACGGTATTGTTTTTCCCCCCATGCAACTTGCAGCGGGGTCGTTCGAACCGTTCTTTGGAGGGCCCGCAACGGGGAGTGCCCCCGCCCCTACCTACACAGACTTGCTAGCAGTGCATGCCGAACGTGCACTGGTGTGGGTAGGCGGTAAGCGGATATGCTGCTGATATTTTTCCCTTTCGGTTGCCCCGCTTGGGCAGACGCTACTCAACTATATAGGCATTTCTCCCCCTTGCGAAGTGCTAAACGTATGCTTAGCGCGTAGAGGCCGTTCTACCTGGTCCTCCCATAGGAGGGCAGCCCACTCCTTCCACTTCCCCACAGGGTAAGCCGCTCCTCAAGCAACACCGCCAGTTTGCTTTTGCCAAACGGAGACCATTCCTGCCGCCGAGTATGCACGTTCAGCGGTAGAGTGGCACGTCGAGAACGCAATCAAAGTGTTCATCAGTTTGAGTTTAAGGGAAAAAAAAAAAAATCAAATTAGGGAGAACGCGAAGAAGAGCAGCGTAGTGGGGGCAAAACAAAAAGGTGTTAAAGAAAAGGTCCCTCTGTTTTGCATTTTGCCACTTTGCTACTTTGTTATTTTATCATTTTATTGTTTTTTTTTTTTTTTTTTTTTTTCCCTTATTCCCAACCAAATCATACACACGGGGTGACCACTGCGCGGAAATGTACATGGCCGTGCCGGGGGTGGGGGGAAAAAAGCGAATTGGATGCGTTGGCGAAAGTTTAACATAACACAAAGACGGGGCCGGAAAAAAAAAAAAGGGAAGGACGTGCGAGCATGCACGGGGAGAAGTTCTGCATGTAGAGTACAGCTACCTGGGGGGAGGCACTTCCAGCGGCGCAGTTGGAAGGGGGTCTTCGACGGGTCGCACTTTGGCTTCCACGCCGCATCGCCGCCGCGTCGCCACCGCGTCGCCACCGCTTCGACGGCGCTTCCTCGCCGCTTCTTCACCGCTTCTCCGTGAGGGCGCGGATGGCGCGGACCAAATACCTGCAGTTGTCCACGAGCAGCTTGTTGAGCGGGATGATCTCGATGATGGTGTAGTTCTTCTTGAGCTCGTCCATGTGGGAAGTCATGTAGGCCTTGATGCGGAAAAAAAACTCATTCAGCTTGGCCTTCTCAATGAGGTCAAAATTTTCAATATTTTCCTGCGTGACGTACTCCTGCCTGAGGGCCATAAATTCGTCGGCGGAGAGGCCATTCATGATGGTACGCGCGCACCCCGCAAAGGCGGAGGCCCTCAAGGAGTCCGTGCTGTCTGTGATTTTAAGATTAATAGAGTAGTTATACACAGGGGTGTTATTCTTGTTGCACTTGGCGCAGTACATTGATTGGTCCATCATTTGGGATGAGCTTATGTCGTCTTCTTCCTCCTCCACGACGTTGGTAATCATTTTTTTATTGCAATCTGGGCAAGCCGAGTACACAGGGATGGAGTTATAAATATGGTCTATAAAGCCGAAGGTTGTAAAAACGATTCCTTTTCCAGACAAGGCATCTTCATTTGCCAAATTGACATCCTTTTTAATTTCCTCAATCGTTTTTTGCAACTCTATGTGGAAGCTACTCGTGTTTACATTCACCGAGTGGTAAAGATTCTGTTTGTTGCTGCTCCACCAGGTTTGTAGCACGTAGGCTCTGTCAATTTCTGGGTTTACATCAATTTTGGTTTTGGGGTGTGACTCTAGTTTTTTGCCCTGCCACTCTCCAACCTTTAAGTACTTAAAGCAGATGATGCTGTTATCTCTGAGGCAGTCTTCTTCAACTTTCAAGGCATGCTCCCCCCACAGAGTTACATTAATAGTTTCGTTGCTATCGTCTATCAGAATGAGGTCCCTCTTCTCTTTATACTGTCCCGTTTTTTTAATCAATATCTGCATGGTTTCTTGGAAGCTGAACACCACTCCTATTACATCTACTAGCGAACCCGTGTTCATATTCTTTATGGTGTCTATAGATGCAAAGTTGTAAATAAATTTGGGGATGTTATCATTCTCTTCTAGCAATTCTATGATTGAATTTTCATCTAGGGTAATCTCACAGTCATGTTTTAGGGTATTAAATTTTTTATTAGCTGCTTTTATATTTCCTTTGCTTATTTTATAGATCCTACCCACTTGGAGGTAGTCATACCATCTGTCGACGGCCTTTCCGAAGAAGTTTGCTTTTATCTCCCCATCCTCATCACACAGTTCTATGTTGAATACCTTCCCTTCTTTGTTACCTGAGTAGAACCTCCTGACGTTGTCCTTGGACTGAACCCTCGCCTTGATGATCCATTTGGAAGAATATTGGGAAAGCTTATTAATTTGCATCAATATCCCGTCGTTCATTTTTATAACTGCGCTGCTGCTTTGCTGGTAGGGTGCGCACTTCCTGCTGTTCCTGCTGGAGGTGTTTTCTTTTAATATACTCTTCGTGTCGTTCCTCCTATCGGGGGGATACTCCTCCATATCGTTTAGCGTCTCCTTCGTCTCCTGCAGACTCCCCATGCTTTCGCTTCTCGCCTTCTTGCTCGATTGCGCCCCGCCCCGGTCCCCACTGCCGTTACGCTCATTGCCTCCGCTTCGTGCGCCGGGTGGGCCGTAATTTCTCCCCCCCCTGTGATTGTAGCCTTCAGCAGGGGTCATCTCCTCAGGGGGGGCATACCTATCATGTATCGCCTCTTCGCTTCTACTAAGCTTCGCCACCTCTCCGTTGTAATTCCTACCGTTCCTTCCCCCCACAATGCCATTCCCGTATGGCGCCCCTACCCTTCCGTGGTACGCCTCATCGTCCACCCCCCTGCAGTGGTCACCCTCTTCTGCATCACGTGGGGGGTAGCCGTAGTAGTCACGCGCCCCACTTGCGTTTTTACTCATGCTGCTGCTCCCCCTGCCGCTTTGGTAATAGCTCCTCTCTTCTGGGGAGCCCCTCTCTGGGTGATTCGCAGAGGGGCCATACCGGCCCTTGTACTCCCCGGCGGTGGCTGCTCCCAACCCGGGTGGTCCCTCCTCCATTTCCCCCTCGTACATGTAGGCGTTCGAGTTGCTCGTGCGCGCCTTGGGGTGGCTTCTACTGATGCTTTCCCCCAGAGGGGGTTCTTCTCTGTACACGCTTGAGCCCATGGGGGGGCCCACTCCGGGCTCGTAACCGTTGCCGCTTCTGCCGATGCTTCCGCTTCTACCGTCGGTCGGTTCTCCTGCAATGTGGTGCGTCCTGCTCTTACCGCTGCTGTAGTGGTCCTTTCCATAAGCGCCGCTTACACTGCTTACACTGCTTGCACTAATCGCTGTGCTCGCCCCGTTCGGATCATACGCCGTGGTGTTGTTCCGCTTGCTGTAGGGCTGGCTCGCCCTCTGCGACGCGGGGTTCTTTGGGTGCGAGAGAGATGCGGCCTCGTGCGGGTTCCTCTCCAATTCGCTTGCACCGTACGGGGGGTAGTCGCGGCAGGAGAAACTCTCGCCCTGCGCGAACTTGGCCGCGCTGGGGGGGTCACTGGACCTGTCGGGGAATTGCTTCCCCCTCCCCTTATCTTCTGCCACTCTGCCGTGGTGGTAATTTTGCGGGGCCTCCCTATACGGCGGCCGCTCCCCATGAGGGGGTCGCTCCCCATAAGGAGGCCTCTCCCCATATGCAGCACTGCCATTCTTGCCCACTAACTCCTTGGTCAAATTTTCGCCTGACGCACGCTGGCACCTGTCGTAGTGGTCAGCCCTGGGGTCCCCTTCCGGGCGCTCACTCAATTTGGAATAGCCAGCCGGAGGAATAGCACTACTACTGTATTCTGCTCCTGATCCTGCTCCCGCCCCTGCGCTCCCCCCGCGGGGGTAATAATTGCCTTCCCTCGCTTTGCCCTCATTTCCGTGTTCACTCGAATAGCGCGAAATAACGTTGCTGGTCCTGGCTTTCCCTTCGGCGCTGTATTCGCTGGCGGGTCTGGAGCCCCCATCCTTAGAGGCGCTTTCCCCTTTCGCATTCAGCAGAAGGTAGGAGATACTCTGCAGCTGGTACCTCCGAAAGAGGTCCTCAATGTCAAAGTATTCTACACTCATAAGCACTCTAAGTTTTTTTGTTAATATGAAAAGCTTCCCATAGTAATTTGTGATAGAGAAATTTTCTATGGCTATTAATTTTTTTACATAGGAGATGGGCGCACTGCTCATGCTTGCTTCCTCTGTCCCCACATGCACAATGGCGTAGTATTGCGGGGGGATCGTTCCATCTATCACTTTTAAAAAAATTTGATTGGCCCCAGCATTCATTTGGCTGAAACATATTAACGTTACTTGAGAGTTTAACCAGCCTATGCTTTCCTCTGAGCTGGGCTCTGTAAAAAATTTGAATATAAAGTCCGGCGTTGCCTTGGACAGGATTTCTTCGTTCCTATTCATTTTGACTTACACTGCTGTGCGTTTATGAAGAGGCGGGATGGATGGGGTGAGAATGCTGGCTGCTCGAACCTCTGATGGTGTGTCGACTGTACAATTTGTTCAGACGTGAAGACTAAGGCGCCGCCGGGGTGGACTCGAGGTCTACACTTCCCAGCCCGGGTGCGCGCTCGGCACACGCATAATACGCAGAATACGCAGCATAGGTAGAATACGAAGCATACACGGCATACACAACTATCGCGTGACTAACGGGGATGTACACAACGAACTGAAGAAATGCTCACTTGGGAGGGGTCAAGTGTGGGGGGGAAAAGCATCCACAAGGGCGTCCACCTAGCGTTGTTCAGCCATCTCCCTTTCGCGAGCGAAAAGGGAAAAAAAGGCGCGGAACAAAAATGTCTTATTGCCCTTTGGACTCCCCCACTTGCTTCCCCTTTTCTTCAAGCAGCGGCATGCAGGGGGGGGTGTATATACATGTGCAGGTGCGGGTGGCTAAACCAGCGCGCTCACCATCGCGCGTGCACGTAAGGTACACTCCTGCGTACACTCACGCTTGCACTCACACTCACACTCACACTCACACGCACGAACCATTAAAGTGACCTTAAAAGTGAAACAAAAAAAAGCAAACTGGAAAACGTGCTAACATAACAAGCTTTTTAAGAAAAAAAAAAAGAGGCGGCGGCATACATACTCTCCATAAATGAGGATATCCCTTCGCAAATATATTCGCACCAAAAAAAAAAAAAAAAAAAATGGTTCCTTCCTCCTACTTGGTCAGAGATAATGTCACAAAAATTTGATCAAAAGGGCTCCTCCTCCTGGTTGGGCGGGCTTCCTTCTTCTCACTGATTCTTTTTTTTTTTTCTTCACCTCATTTGGCGTTTCTGAACGTGGCCTTTCCCCTTTCTCGACTGCGTCGCTATTTACGTGGTAACTTTATTTTTTTTTTTTTTTAAAACACATGAATGTAGCTACCACCCACCTGCTGTGTACGCCCACTCCTCATGACACACATGTAAGTATGTACTTATGTGCGTGAAAGGAATGACGGGGAAAAAACTGTGTAGCGTTTTTTATGAGCGCAGAGAGGGAGGGGCTTCCATATACCTGCCTTTTTTGCCCCTTCAAAATTGCTACCTATTGCAACCCGTTTGGCTTAAAAGAGAATTTTTTCCCCGCGAGTGGAAACTCACTGAGGGGTGGGCACACCAGCTGGGGTAGACTGCCGTTTGATCTGCTTCCATTTGCTGCCCCCCACCGAGGGGTTCCTTGAGAAAGACCTGAAGAGCCCCCAATAGGGTGAGCACAACAAATAAAAAGAAGGCCACCAATTTGAGTTATAGCAAATTAACACCTCGTTGGGAGGATGCTCAAGTTAAAGAACACCAAGACAAGAATTTCCCCCCCGTGTTCACAAACAATTCAGAGTGACCCCCGCTAAAGTGGCTCCTCCCCCATTTGGTGGTGACCCCTCCTCAGGGCGATCGCACCCGAGGTTGGCGCCGGAAAGGTTTTATAATGCCGCCCAGCCGCACCCTCCTCCTGCTCCTCTTAAACTTTCTAATTTGTGTGAGCACCATACAGTGGGAAGAAAAAATTGTGAAGGTACTCCCAGCGGATTACACCAATCGGAAGGACCTTCCGCCAATTGTTCGACCAACGAGATGGTTAACACGAAAATAGGTGTGTGCTGTTGCTCATCAACCCATCTGCTTCTCCACCCCCCTTTCAGTACCCAAGCTTCATTTGCGCTGAGCAGAAATTCGCACCGTGGAATAAACCCACAAGCAGACTGCGCCTCCACGTGAACAAGTCATATCAAAATAAATTCGAATTGATAAGCAAAAAGTTGGAAGGCATAGGAGTGTTCCCTAAGGACATTGAAGAAACGTTCATCAAGGGCACGGGAAAAGGAGGGCAGAAGGTTAACAAAACGAATAACTGCGTCATGATTAGATATGCCAGCGGGGAGGGGGAGAAAATAATTATCAAATGCCACAAGCACAGGTTAGGAGGGCCAACTGGGAGAAAGAAAGAGCGGGAAAAATGAGCTGAAGGAACTTTGGTGATTCCCTTTGGAGTTGCGAGACAGACTGCGCTGCCCTCCCGTCTTTGCCACTAACCCCCAACTCCTTTTACGCCTCGGTTGTGCATCACCAGTGTGTATAACCAATATGTGTGCGTGTGTATGTTTATACATTTACGTGTTTTTTTTTTTCCATTTTGGCCACCCCCACGCAGGTGCTTACAAAAAAACAGAATATACGCGCGGGAGCTGCTGTACGATAAAATTACTTCCGTCAGGGACAACCTGGAGGATGCCATTACGCACGAAATTGAAGTAAGTCCGGCCACACAGGTTCCTCCCTTTTGCGCGAGCATTTAAGGATGGCCCCAATTATGTGAATGGTCTGCCTGCCCGGTGAATGCTTCAACTTCGTTCACCCCCTCATATGTAATGGCACGGCAAAGCAAGCACACCATTTATTTATTTTTTTATTTATTTATTTATTTATTTATTTATTTTATTTTTTTTTTTTTTTTTTCCAAAAACCAACCCGCAGAAGGAAAAGCGAAGAGTGTTAAAACCGACGGATAGGGAAAAGAGGGAGTCAATAAATTATAAGAAGCGCAGATCGGAGGTGAAAAGCAATCGGCAAAAGAACTTTCGCTATGAGGATGACATTGGTTGAAATTTCCTCAATTGTGTCATTTTTTTTTTTTTTTTTTTTGTCCATCCTCCCACACGTTTGTATAAACAGTTACAATGGCGTCTCCCCCTCTCTGGCAGCGTCCGCATGAGGTGAATTTTATCTCCCCATTTTGTCCCTCCAATGAATGTACACTTTTTGGTGGCTTCATTTTCCCCCTTTTCGAAATTTACGTTGCGCGTGTTTGACCCACCGGTTGGCCGTCACCCCCAGCCGCTGTTGGTGCTATGCTGCCGTTTCGAGTGGTCAAATGGGGCAGGACAGAAAAAGCGAGCCAGGTGTCCGTTGTGTAGGTTTTTATTCATATGTTCGAATGTTCGAATGTTCATATGTCCCTATACTCACGTGGAGTGCCGCGTCCGCGCTTGCGCCCCCCGCCAGGTACGCATTGCGGTCTTTTTTGGCGGCAAACACAATTTGGTTTTCACCCCATTCGTGAGGAGGTGGCCCTTTTCCCGTCTTGCGCAACAAAAAGTAAAGCAGTTCAACGGTGGGTCATCCTTCACAAAAAGTACATCCTCACGGTACGTTTCGTAAATCACGTTAAGCTTTTTGCCACAAGGCATCAAATGGAAGAGCGAAAAAGTTACGCTTTTTTTTTTTTTTTTTTTTTTTTTTTTTTTTCTTCCTCTTGAGCAATGTCGCTCAGAAAAAATTACAAATTCCTCTTTACGCGCGAGCACAATTGCAGATATGGCGAAAGGTCCATTCGAACGAATTACGGCGAACTGTCCCTTTGATTTTTCGTTTTCACTCCATGCGTACAAACAATCCTCAAAAAATGGATAACATTTTTTGCATGAAAAAATGAAAATAAAAAAATGCGACGCAGCGTAGGCAGCAGCAGAGCCATATGCCGCGGAAGAAGAGCACAGCAAAGTTGGCGGGGAAGGGATTCCTCACCTCTCGCGCGATCGACGAAGGCACAAACGCCACGTAAGTTATGCGCACGTGCGTCATGCTCACGTACGTCACGCGCTTCTTTCCTATGGCATATACTTAACGCGCATACCATTTTGCCGTAGAAGTTTGCTTTGCTTCATGTTCACCTGGAGCGGCGATTTGGCCCTCCCGAAGAAAGAGGAAAAACAGCACAGTGGAGTCGTTAAATATATACATATATATGAACATAATATATATATTTTTTTTATTTTATTTTTTTTTTTTTATAATTGCGGCAAGTTGGGCCATCCCCCTTCTTTTTTTAAATCGCCTTTTCGCATTCCGTGCCGCTTTTATCCTGTAGGATGGCACGATCTGCGTACTCGCCCCCTTGAAAAGTATTTTTCTTTAAAAGCGCCTTTACACGGGGGCGTCCACTCGTACATCATTGCGTGACTTCGCTTTCTGTTGGCGAAGTTTCATCCCCTCCTTCATTCGCTTCGCTTCTCCATTTGCGGCGCTTCCCCACCTGTTGCGCATCCGCGGCTCCTGGGAAGAGGAAAACCGCTTTACAATACATTGATTAAAAAATTGTTTGTACGTATTTAACATCGCTCCGTTTTGAAAGAATATATATTTTTTTTTTTAAAAAAACGGAGCGGAGCATATTCATCACCGAAGCGAATTGCACACTTTGGGAAGGCGCATCCGACATATGGTGGTGGGAGGATTAATCTGTACTTTTTTTGAAGACGCACTGAGGGGCAGTGTTTTGCAGAGTTAGCGCGGCTCAGTTTGTGTGAAGCGTGATCACTTCCGCGCGGGAGCATTTGCATGTGAGGTGGTGCACGCCACTGCTCAGCGGGTCGCGCCCCCCCTGGCACCCCCGTATGCACGTCTTCGCGGAGAAGACAAGTGCGAAGGGCAGCCAAAATAGCTCAACGGGGGAGGCAACTTGGACGCGGAAAAAAGTGCGCGACAGGGATGAAAGTGATAGTCCGCCCGAAAGGCATAAAAAACAGAAACATCTTACCCAGTGAAGTCAACGCGAAGAAGTTCTTCGGGGAAACCCAAACAGACAACACCTCACTTACGCAAGAGTATACACGAAGGAGTTAATACCCCCCCCCTGCTAACCAAACCAGTGCTGTGCATAAGGCGACCGCCCCTTTCGCAGCACACCCATCCGATCGATCTCCTTTCCAGAGAGCCAACATGGAGGACGCTCACCGCGAAGCAGCCAACATGGAGGACGCTCACCGCGAAGCAGCCAACATGGAGGACGCTCACCGCGAAGCAGCCAACATGGAGGACGCTCACCGCGAAGCAGCCAACATGGAGGACGCTCACCGCGAAGCAGCCAACATGGAGGACCCCCACCGCGAAGCAACCAACATGGAAGGCAACCGGGCGGGGAACAAACCAATGGACATAAAAAATATTTACAACATGAAGAAGGAAGACGTCATCGTTCAGGAGTACATCAACAAGAGCAGCAACTCCACGATCGACATGTACCATAAGGACCAAGTGAATATTTACATCGAAAATAGCGACTTGAATAAGAAAACGTATAACTGCTACACGTGCAATATACAGATTTACAATTACTCCTTCTTCCGGTACCACTTTAAGTCCGAGTGGCACAAATACAACTTGAAGAGGAAGCTGCTGAATTTGAATGCCGTAAACGAGGTGACCTTTAACGAGAAGGTGCAGAGCTTGACCAAGGGGGGTGGGAGCGGCATCGGAAGTGGCAGCGGCGTCGGAAGTGGCAGCGGCGTCGGAAGTGGCAGCGGAAACGACCCGCATAGTGCAAACCCCCCTAGCGGCAACCACTGCGCGCACAAGAAGCACAGCAACGGGAAGAAAAAGAAGGAGAAAAAAAACCACGCAGAGTTGTGCAGCGGCAGGAAGGCGAACAACGGAGGCAGCAACACGAGCAACAACTGCGAGGCGCAAAAAGTTAAATACGCAACGAAGGAAGATGTTTTAATGACGAAGAATGTAAAGTACGACAACCCCCAGGTGTGCTTCTTCGACAACAGAATTTTTAACTCAGTAGAGGAAAATATAAAGCACATGAATGATAACTACACATTTTACATCCCTGATTTGAAGTACGTCACGAATTTGAAGAAGGTTCTTCTGACCATTGGGAAGAAAATCTACGAAGAGAACATGTGCATCTACTGCTTTCGCTATTCCAAGTGCGTCAAATCGCTACAGTCGCATATGATCTGCAAGAGTCACACCAAACTGCATGCGGAGTTTTTCATTTTCATTCAAAAATATTACGATTTTTCAAAGTCGTACGTTGATTTGTTAAATAGGTACATTACTAATAAGGAGGACAAGGAGTTGCTTCTGTGCCTGCTCCACAAGAAGAGGAGCAACCAAATAGAGTCCAAGTGTCACCGCACCGCGGAGAGGAGCGCGGAAGAGGAGGCGCAGCAGAAGCAGTTCGATAACACCTCAACGGGGTGTGATCAAACCGCGCGGGAAAACCATTCAAATGTGCACCCCTCCAACGCGGAGGAAGCCAAAGCACAACTCGATAACGAGTGCCAAAGCGACAACGGAAGCGATGACTACAAAGTGAAGGAGGAAGAACTCAGCAAAAACATCAGCTATGACACCATATATGAAGCCCTGGAACAGTTCGGGTACACAAAACCTGAGCTAAATGAGTACAACAACTTAGTGCTTCCAGATGGGTCGGAAGCTATCAACAGAAAAATTGCCTACATCTTTAAGCAGAAATTGCCGCTTGAAAATAGAGCCACGTCCAAATGTGAAAAGCTTGATGTTTTGAAAAAAAGAGAAAGCAACCAGGACTACATGAGGTACAGGTCCTATATCGAAGTTATGAAGAAGTACAACTTGGATTTGAATGTGAAGACCAACGGCTTGAACAAGTTTTACAAGAGTGACTCCATCTTCTTTTTATGATTTTTCGTGGGCCCGCGATTGGCCATTGCGGGGCGTGCACAGTTTGGGGGTAGACTTCCCTGTGCACTGCTGTGTGCACAAAACGGTGTCCGTGCGGGTTTGGCCCCACCCGTTTTCACCTAACCCTCTGTGAAACGTATGCACACGCAAATGCACATGCATATATATTTACATTTATGTACCCCCCGTGTGCACCGCCGCTTACCCTCTTGTGTTGAATAAAGCCTTCATCTTCACACGGCATTCGCAGCATGCCAGCATTTTGCAAAACAAAAAAATGAAACTATAAAGATGCAAATTCCACGTCAGTTTTTGCGCAAAACTGCCGTTCAATTTTACCAACTGTGTTATGTTTTTAGCTAGCTGGAAAAAAAAAAAAAAAAAAAGAAGCAATTTTTGCCTGAACAGCTAACCATTTGGAGAAAAAAATAAAAAAAATGTAACTTTTTACCTGAACAGGCTAGCCATATGGGGGATAAAAAAAAAATGTCACCATAACAACGCCAAAAAAAGCAGTGACACCATTTTAACAAAATGCGTGTATGGCGTCTCCCACTTCGAAAACCTCTACAAAACGTTAGCCCACATCAAAAGCCGTTGTACCACCTTCGCGTTAGCCGTCGCGAGGTAATCCTCCCGTGTAACCCATTTATTTTTATTATGGCAAATGGCTTTGGCGTACTTTCTGCAGCCTAGGTAAGCGGCTATGTTAGACATGCTCTCATTTTTTACGTGCACTTTTGTACTTTCACTGTAATTTTTAAGGCGCAAAATATTGACCAGCTCATTATGTAACCGTTCGTGCATGTTCACACAATCTGATACCCCGCCAACGAGGACAATGTTGTTCATCAGTTCTTTTCGTAAATCCATTGGGCAGGAACATACACACTCGAAAATTAGCTGACTTAACGGCACTACGTTTTGCTTGTAGTAATATCCAGGTAAGTGCGCTAAAAACTCAGGCTGAAAATAAATTTCGTGGCTTAACATTTCAGCCTTGGGGTCTATGTAAATATTACTGTATGGAATTTTATGAGGCTTCAACAAGCCATTACATTCGCTGTTCATTTTTATGCTCCGGTCAATGTCTAGACTTATGTAACTGTTTAGCTCTTTATAATTTTGCACAAGGGTGTAGTCAACGTGGCTATCCTTCAATTTGACAAAATTGGAAATGTATTTAGTTATTAGGTAGCCTCCTATTTCGCAGTTCTTCGCGCTGTTTAGGAAAACCCCGTGATTTTCCGCGACGGGGGATACTCTGCTTGCGCTTTCGCCTAAGTCGACAACGAGGGCTTCACATATGGGGGAGGTGAAACGAAGGAGGATTCCACTTGAGCAGGTGACAATCAGATGTGCGAATGTCAAAGGAAGCAGGTGCCATCAAATCGGAGCACCGCTAACTGCAGAGAAGCCACAACTCAGCTTCCCCCCTTTTTGCGAACCTGTTCTCATCCCGTAGTAGTAGGACGCCGCGAGAGAGTTGTAAATAAAAGATATCGACGCGAATTGGTGCGTCTTGAATGCCCAATTGAGCATGTTACTTATGAAGAGCTTTTCCACTTTTTCGGGAATGGCGACGAGTAAGTTGTAGTCGCCTGTTCTTATGTGCAGTCTCTGTTTTGTGGGACGCAATGGGGGGGGGAACCCACAGAGGGAACACATACATGTGCATGTGTGCATGTAGGTTGGTATATATGTGGGGATGCGCATGTGTATGTGCTCCAGTGGGGAGTTCCCCCTCTTCCGTTACCTTCACCAGGTAGTTATACACTTGGAACAAATCTGCGAAGTCGTTCGCGCTCAGCGGATGTCGAGGGTCAGAAAACGTCATCTTCACAGTTAGCAGTTCGTCGCCTGAAGAAGGGGTGTGGAAGAGGGGCTACAAATGGTTAGGTCTGTATATACGCGCATGTCTATTCGTTGTTGGAGAGGGGTCAATCTTTTTCGCCTTTTTCTGTCTATTCTTCTTTTTCTCCCTTTTCCCCCCATCTCCACGTAGTAGCTATTTCATTGGGGGGCACCTTCCTCTCCTTCCAGCTTGGCCGCTTCGTATTTAGCTCGGGTGTACTCTTCGACTGCCTCGAGTCCGAACTGTGTGGTGGAGCGGGCCCATTGCGCGCATGCGTGAAGATGTACACTTGTGATAGCGCGAATGTGCATGCTCATACATCCGTTCGCGTGGAGCCAAATGACGATGTCGCGCCTCCATCTTGGGGGGCTTCCCGACGTGGTCAACTATCGGATGACTCTCTCTCTCCCTACTTTCACCTCCCTCGAATTGGAGAAAACTTTCCTGCAAAAGGGAAGAAAAAAAATAAAAAATAAAATAAAAACATACACATGTGTGTATCCCTGCTCACACACAGGGCGCTGGCCAAATCATACTCTACGTATAGACAGGGGATTTGCAGAGCTGGCATTTCCTCCGTGGCGACTCCCATTTTGACGGTCCTACGGAAGCAAATAGGTGCGAGTAAGTGGACACAATTTTACGGGACGAAGGGGTCTGCCACGTTTTAAGTACTGGGGCCACTCAAATGGGGTAAATATTATGGGTCAGTTCTTTTCTTGCCTGCCTTTTTCTCCTCTTACAGATCTGCCGCAGCCTACTGGTCGATTTGTTTTCCCCTCTGTGCTTACCAAGACCCCGGGTCCAAAATCACGACGGGAATGCTTTCCTCCGTTGCCCCCTCATCCTCTCCACCGTCCATTTTTATTTCTGTTAGGAAAAGCGAAAAGAAAAAAAAACATTTTGAAGACGCCACAAGGGAAGCACACAATGTATGAGTAATGTAAAGGAGACCCGCCATTAATTTTGCAGACAAGTCATTTTAGCCGTGGGGACAAAAAATTAGATTGCTCTCCCTCCGGCTGTTCCAGACGGTCCTCATTACGTTCATACTTACATACGAATGGAAGAAGCGAACAATTGCAACGTCGCGTTGAGGTGGCTTAACCGGTGGAGCGGCAGTGGATGTCACATTTTTGCGCCCCCCTTTGTGTGTTAAAAAATGTTGAAATTTTGCTTCACACCATTATTTGTACCTCATGGATCATTAAAGAGAGGCTAATGTTTTTTTTTTTTCCCTTTGTTTTGAGGCCCACACCAAAGGGCGTCGCTGCCGCTACGAAAGAATATTGCGGTGCATGCAGGGGGCGGCACATCCCAACGGTCGCAAAAAAAAGGGGAACTTCTACCGGTGCAGAGGTGCGGCCACAATGGGGGAATCACAAAAGGGGGACCACTTCCCAAACGGCTAACCACCTTGACGATCGCAAAACTGTTTTAAAAATGAAAAAAAGTTAATTGTTCGTTTAGGTAATCATGAGAAGAAGGGGGTGGGCCTGTTTTGCCTCTTCTTTTTTGCCTCCTCTTTTTGCCTTCATTTTTTGTCTTTTTTTTTTTGTTCTCCCTCTTCTACCCTTTAAAAGTAGCGCGCGGTGATTTAAAAAAAAAAAAAAAAAAAAAAAAAGGCACAGCTACGGAGGCATAACACAAATGTGTATTTCCACGCCCACACATACACGTGATTTAGGAATTGCTACAAAAGTAACTACACATACATGTACAAAAAAAATGGAAAAAAAAAAGCAAAGCAGTCATGACACGTAAACAAAAAGGGGGAAAAACCTGTAGAGACAAAATTGCTTTCACAAAATGAACAGTGTTTATATACATACGTACGAACATACGTGATGCGTGCATCGAATGCGCGCGCACACACATGTACACAAACGAGGCGGTCTGCAAATTAATTGGAAAATACTAAGTGAATAAGTTCTTTACACACACATACGCGCGAGATTTAATTTTTCCAAATGTTGGAGGGGTTACTTGTACGTGCTGTGGGTACACACCTCATGCGATCGATGGGTGTACCTCTCTCCACGTAACTGTAACTTCAAGAAAATTAAAAAATGGTATCTTTTTTCGGGTAAGCGGTGTGCGTGTGTGGGGGGGAAGCTCACCTCTCCCGGTAACAGGCCGAGCCGCGGGGGCATCCCGTCGCGAAGTTCGCACATCCCGTTCGGTTAAAAGGGGCAACATGCGGGGCGTTCCGCTGGGCGTCCAACGGGGGTTTTCGTTCCGTTCATTTTGGTTCAGTTTAGATCAGTTTAGTTTTGATCAGTTTATTTTCGCTTCGATTTTCTTCCATTCCCTTTTCTTCACGCTTCGATCTCTTCACGCTTCGCTCTCCTCACGCTTCGCTCTCCTCACGCTTCGCTCTCCTCACGCTTCGCTCTCCTCACGCTTCGCTCTCCTCACGCTTCGCTCTCTTCACGCTTCGCTCTCTTCACGCTCCGCTCCACGGCGCCCCGCTCCGCTGCGCTAACACAGAGCTGTTGTGCGAGATGTACCTGGTGAAGTACCTCATCACCTTCATGGCGTCCTCATATTTGATGTTGCCATGCTCGGTGTCCATCAGAAGGGCGTGCACCGTTTGGAGGGTGACGAGGGAAGTGAGGGAGGCCACTAAAACGCGCAGGTAGTCAAGGATGTTCAGCATGAGGGCAATAAAGTCCGCGTACTTCTTACTGGCGTACTTATCCGCTAGCTGTAACCTAAATTTAGAATCTGTGAAAAGAGAAATGATGGACAATTCGGGGTCGGATTTGATATTCTTCTTAAAATAGAAGCAGCGCATAGTGCACCCCAAATTGTCTGCATGCGTTTTTAGTTCTCTATATATATGGCTGAGGCTTTCTTGCGATTCTTTGTTAACAGGGTACTTCAAATGGATGTTCAGGTGGTCCAGCAGTTGATCAATCGTCGCTAGGTAGTAGTCCAAAAAGAGAGAGTAGCAATACAACACAGGTTCGCAAAATAAATTTTCCCGAGCAGCATATTCCAAAAGGTGTTTAAAATAGGAATTTAAGTCCTTCACATATTCCACTATATCGTTTTGCATGTTGGCCATATACTCTTTAATTTTTTTCATTTCCAAAGTGACTTTGCTGTGGAAGCTTCCCTTCTGGTGGAGGTTATTAATAAGCTTCTTGCCAATGTAGTTAAAGTTAAAGCAGGAGGATAAGTCCATACAGGTGCACATCGCGTCGAAAAATTTATAAGTTGTAAAATAAATATCATTCATATCGCTTGGAGTGGCCTTGGTGACTGTGTCCACCAGTTCGTCCCTCCTCAGACGGTATTCCATCGGCAACGACTCAAAGCTTAAATGCAGAGCATCCTCCTTCTGCAAAATTTCGTAAAGAAATAATAGCAGCGTGTAAACCACACGGTTAAAAGCGTAGTAATATTTTTCCACTCCTTTTTGCTCAATTGGCTTCATTTTTTTTTCCATTTCGTAAAAATCCTCATACATTTGGGTGAAATTATTTTCATATATGCGTTTTATATTTTGGTGCAAATCTCTGTAGCACAGGTAGTAATTTTGGGGCAGTTGTTTGGCCATTTTTTCCACGTAGGAGCTGTTGCTGTAGAAGAGGATGGCTAGACCAAACAGGTGCGTCAGCATTTTGTCGTGATAGGTCTTGTTCCCCGTGCCCCAGCTGCTGTAGCGGCTGTCGCGGCTGCTTCCCAGGCTGAGCACACTGCTATCGCGGCTGTTACCAAGGCTTATCACACTGCTATCGCGGCTGTTACCAAGGCTTATCACACTGCTATCGCGGCTGTTACCAAGGCTTATCACACTACTGTCGACGCTGGAGAGGCTTCCTCCGACGCTCACGCCGCTGCTGTCCACGCTGCTAACGCTGCTGAGGTTGCTGACGCTGTCGAGGCTGCTGATGCTGCCAACGCTGCTAACACTGTTGGGGCTGCCCAGGCCGCTGAAGCTGCTGATGCTGCCAACGCTGCCAACGCCGCTAACACCGCCAACGCTGCCAACACCGCCAACGCTGCCCCCGTTCGGCATGGCGAGGTGCGATTTCTGCGGCCCCCTCTTTCTCCGGGCATGCTTCTCCTCCGGTTCAAACACGCCATTTCGCAAGCCACCTTCCTCCTTCGAAACAGTCAGTGGGTTTTGAGAATTCTCTTTATTTTTTACACAGCACTCATCCAGCAAGGAGGACTTTGCCTTGGGATAAACTTTAGGCTTCTCTTTGCATTTTTTTTCGCACCCCCCATCCAACTTGTTCTTGGCTGCCTTCACGTCCGCCTTGGATCTGTTAATGCCTTTACCTATCAAGGCGTAGTAAAAGTTTAGGAAATCTTGGCGGAATTTATTTTTGTTCAGGACTGCTTCATCCGTCGATGGCGTTGCTACATTTTCCTTTGGCTTCTTTTTGCACGCGTGGTTTTCTCCTCCCTTGAGAATTTGCTTCCTGCACTCGCGGGCGTCGGGCGGCCCTCCCCCGTAGCTGCTCAGCCTTCCGCTGGGTAGGCGGCTTTCTTGGCGGTTTTGTTGGCGGTTTACTTGGCGGTTTACTTGGCGGTTTACTTGGCGGTTTTCTTGGTCTCCTTCTTGGTCTCCTTCTTGGTCTCCTTCTTGGTCTCCTTCCTGGTCTCCTTCTTGGTCTCCTTCCTGGTCTCTTTCTTGCTCTCTTTCTTGCTCTCCTTGCTCCCTTTGTTGCTCTCTTTCCTGGCCATCCTTCGGGGGGGTCCCGGCGGAGGGCCCCTCCCCCCCGTCTTCGTCGTTTTGATCCAACTCGCTAAGGCACCCTTCTGGTATCCCCGTCAAGCCCCCACTGGGATGTCTCCTCCTACCGCCGTCATTGTACTTGCTGGAGATGCACTCCGTGAGCACCCGGGGGTGGCTGCTAAAAAGGGGGGGGGAAAAAATACATTAACGGGATGAACCGCTGTGCAAAAAATATGCACATGCGGGAAACGACGCGCTAACCGCGATTCGATGGTGCCACTCGCGTGTGCCCTCACCTGTGCCGGTCGCCCTCGTGCGGAGCCGTCGGACTGAAATCCTCATACACGTCGCCACCGTACGTTGCGCGCAAATAAAGCGGAGCTACCAACCAGACCACCTTATTAAGCATCCTTGCGAAAGTGAAGTGAGCACGGTGGGGCTTACATCAAAGGGGGGGGGGTCGGAGACTCTCACCTTACTACACATGTCGTTACGCACAACGGGAAGGGAAAGGCATACCAAAGTGGGAGGCACACACGGAATGCTTAAAAAGTGGGGAAAAAAAAGGAAAAAAAAAACTGTACACGTGTCTTCAAAAAGTGATAGCCCGGATCAAATTACAACTCTGAAGCTGCGACGTTTATGTGCCTCATTAGCCTATGCGCTCGCATTCGCGTATTGTTCATTTTTTTTTTTTTCTGTCCTTTGTTTTTCCTGGGCTGGAGTGGACCATTAGCCGTTTCGCTCGCTTTCGCGTTCGCCTTTTCCTTCGCTGCAACGCGTTTGTGTCACCTGGGGGGAAGTCTCTCGCGCAGGTGGAGTCCCCCCGAAATGAACAGACACGTGCGCATGTGCCTGCACCAGTGGCGGAGACGAGCTGGTCACCCCTTAGCCACGGCAGAGAAAAACGCCCAACTGGTTTATTCTCCCCAAGAAAAGGTTAAAAAAAAAAGGGGCAATACGACACGCAGTATGCTCCAGCTCGCCGTTGTCCGCTGCAATGTCTGGCCGTGTGCCGCGCTGGGTGCTGGTCTGTACAGACAAATGTCCCGACGAATGCCCCAAAAAATACAAAAAAAAAAAAAAAAAAAAAAGTGACAAAATGGATCTTATTCAAAAATCAAACGTAGTGGAGCTGCGGACTAGCGAGCGATGGACCATGTCAAAGAAGGCAGTGGTCGATCCCCGACGATGCAATTGCTGCTGTGGAGTCATTCGCTGTTTCCGCGGCAGCTGAATGAGTCCGGCGGGGGAATTTATAAACATGTATGTAAAGAGGCATATAAAAGAATACGTACATACATACATGCATATGCGTACGCCTCTCCCAGGTTAGCAGAAATATTTTCGCTAAAGCGACATGGGGGAAAGAGGAAAAAAAAAAAATCGGCAAAGGGGAATTCTCGCTTAAAGTGGGAGAAATGTATTTTCGATTCGGCAAAAAAAAAAAGAAAGTATATACATATATGTATATATATATATATATATACTTGTATACTTCCATACATACGTACGCACGTAGGTAGGTACTCTAAATGCTCGCTTAAAGTAGGCCTCCTGAGCTCCGCCTAGGAACACAAATTAGCACCCGCAGTTATTTTACTACATTGCTAAGCGGGTCATTTAAAGGACTTGTGCGAACGGTCCTCCCAAATGCACCTTAAAGATGGCCACCCATTTGCTCATATGAAGCGATGCTTTTTTTTTGGGCGTCCTTTTAGGAGAAGAAAAAAAAAAAAGGGGGACCCGCGTTGAGTTAAACTGGGACTCCCCCGCCACTCGCGTGTACGACGATGGCATATTGCACCGTATTACATTGTAATTATGCCATATATTATTGTGCCTTCCTTTGGACGCCGCTGGCGTGGAGCGACTTAACCCATTCAGTGGTCCCTGGTGGGTGCCGACCGTAGAAGCAATGCTGCCCCGCAGTACCGCGTGTTATGCTCGCAAGGCACTGGCGTAAAATAGGAAACACATCTGTCGGTGGTTCGGAAAAAAAAGTCGCAGCGGGTGCCTCTAACTGGAATGTTCCGTTGCACCCGCTGCTCATCGTAGGAACTACAAGAGGGGAGCAAACCATTTGTAAAACATTTGCGGGAAGGGCACTCCCCACTCCCACAATATGCCTACGTTCACAAAATGGGGAATAAAAAGTGGCACGCAGGACGGTTCCGTCAGCATATAAGAGTTTATGCATGTGGATGACCCGCTTGGATATCTTAAAATGGGGATGCGGCTGATACCCCCCTGCGCCGATCGCCGTGCGGGAGGAAAAAACAGCTCAGGGGGAATCCCCCATGGTGAAAAATTGCCCCCTCAAATGAGAAAATAGAAGTAAGGCGGCTTTAGAACGATCGAGGTTGCCCCATTTTTTTAAAACTCTCCCTTTTGAAAAGCTCGCAAAAGTGGCCTTCGCAACTGCGGGAGGTTTATTGGGAAGAAGGAGGCATATTATACATATATACAGAGAGGGAGCCACATTAAATGGAGGGGAAGATACTTCCAGTTGAGACAGTGTGTCCGAGTGGTTAAGGAGTCAGACTAGAAATCTGATAGGCTCTGCCTGCGCAGGTTCGAATCCTGCCGCTGTCGAATTTTTTGACTGTGCAAAAAAAGAGAGATATATAGAGGCGTCGTTTATTATGAAGGCAAGTCAAAAAAGGCATATTTCTATTAAGAAAAAAAAAAAATATATATATATTTATAATTTTTTTTTTTTTTATTGCCGCGCACTACCATTACTGTATAACTCTCCGCGCTGTTCTGTTTCTTCTATGAAGGAAAGAAGCCGCGGGTGGCAGCGGTACCATCGGGCAAGCACAGAAGGGGAGGCAGCCCGAGCAAATGCACAGGGGGGTATTTTCATAAATGTGCCCAAAATGAGTGAGTATAATATGCTCATCTGCGCTTCTTAATTTTTCCTTTTCTTTCCTCTTTTCTTCAAAAATGTCAAGCGATGCCAACAAGTTTGCGGCGCGCCTTCCCTTTTGCGGGGGGAAAGGGCCCTCCCCACCCCCGGCGAACCAAAATTAAAGAAGCGAATAAAAAAAAAAGGGGAAAAATAAAAATGTACATAAATATGTGTATATATATATATATATATGCATATATGTATGTATACGAGTTAACGTGCGTAAGGACGAAGTTGTGCTTGCCCAAAGTACGGGCCAACCTAATCACCGCACAGCCAACTTGGCAGAAGGATCGCCTCTCCCCCATCTCAAATTTGCAATCCCATTTACACAGTGGAGAAACAAACCCGGGGATGAAATTTTAACCTTCCATCTTCATCTTGTTCTTCGCGCTTCTTCGCGCTTTTGCCTTTGGCCTCTCCCAAGGGTTATTTATGTAAAGCTCGGAATTTTCTTGACAGTCGGTAGGTCAGCAAGGCTCCAACAAAAGTGACCACATCAACAGGAGGTTATTTCCCCCCGGGTGTGCTACCGTATCTGTTCCTCCGATTGCGCGAAGTGATCATTTGAGAAGGCCAAAAGGAGAGGAGAACAAAAGAATGTAAAAAGTGCTGAATTTTATAAATCCAAAAAGTATAAAAACAGAAAAGTCATTACGCATACATAATAATATTTATTTCCTTTCTTTCCTCACCCGTTTTGCTTCTCTCTCTATGGAGATTTCTTCTCACAGGAAATATAAGTTTTTTTTATTATTTATTTATGTTACTCTCTTATGAAGGGGAATACAACAAAATGCGCCCTCTAAATTGAATGCACCAATGGGCTATTGTTATTGTGCAAATTTAACACATTTTTTCTCCTCCTCTTCCTCCTTCCAAAACGCTTCTTAACTGATGATCCATGTGGGTTTCGAACCCACGACCTTCGGTACATAAGACCGACGCTCTAACCACTGAGCTAATGGATCTTAATGCATATATCTTTCTTCATACGCCACATAAGATGAGGTGAGCGCTAACAAGGGAAAAAAATTAACCCCGTAAAAGAAAAAAAAAAAAAAAAAAGCCCCTTTAACCGTAGCCACTTGCACTAAAGCAAATGAGCGACCCCGCGTTGACATTTTAACTCTCTGTTCCGCCTCCAGTAGTGACCTTCCCAATTGCACTTTAGAACCTCCTCCTTTTTTTGTTCTTCTTAAATGGGGCGTGCCGGTCAGCCATAGATCGTTGAAGCGTTGCTTTGGGGGAAGTAGCTCGCCCTTGTGCGTGCCTCCCCGGGGGACCACCTCTTGTTTCCCCCTCGAGTTACTCTCACGTGGGGCGATTTCCCCTGCGAGCTGCCTTCCCCCTTCCTCCCGCTAAATGAGCCTTTTCACCAAAAATGTAAAATTGCCCCAATCCATCCGCTGCATCCCACGCGAGGAGCTCACGTAACAACTGACGCGGCGAGGGGCCGGTGCGATCGTTTGTACACGGTACAGTCAGTTAACAGTGGGGTGTTGCGTTGATACGCACTTGCACAGCTGCTCAGTTGCACAGCTGCTCAGTTGCACAGCGGATCAGTTGCTCAGCTGCCAACTGCCAACTGCTCAGTGGCACAGGGCGCAGGAGCAGAAGTCATCATAAATGGTCGCTCCCCGCGTGGCACCTATCTGCGGGTGGCTCCAAAGGGGGGAAACAACATGGGCGCGCGAAAACAGTGTCATCCAGGAAAAGGAAACAAAAAAAAGGAAAGAAAGGAAAAAGAAAAGAAAAAAAAAAGAAAAAAAAAAATAGGCGCATGCTCTGCTGAGAGGTGTACCAAGCATACGCAGGTGGGTCTACTTCACACGAGGGTTATTCGTTCGACCCACTGCCACGGCGGTGCGGCTCCTGGCTCGTGGCTCCTATTTGGGGGTCATCTCCTACGGTTGGCCACTACCTCTTCGCCTGCAGCGCTGCACCCATCAGGGGCCTATCAAATTCTTCAGGGAGGAGAACCTTATTCTGCAGGGGGAAGGGGGGAAAGCCAAATGAGATGACAGTCCACACACGCAAGATGGCTGATGCATGCGCTCACATAGGAACTCACACTAGAACACACGCAACGGCATACACGCAACGGCATACACGCAACGGCACACACTCAGCCATGCTCTCTCAACGGCTCCCCTCTCGATCGCCGCTCCGCCGCTACACCAGCCGACGTACCTCCTGCGGACGCGGCCCGCCTGGCCGGCGTACAAGCTGGCGCCCTCCGCGGACTGCGCGCTCTTCTTCATCTCGGGGTTCTGAAAAATCACGACGACGACGGAGAGGTTGTCGAGGGCCTTCCTCTTGTAGGCCAGCTGGCACAGGGCCTCCGCCGCCACAGTAGGGTCAGAGCTCTCCACCAGGGACGCCCTCACGGTGTTCACCGCCTCCTGAGATGTCATCACATCAAAAATACCGTCGCAACAGATTATTAAAAACTCATCATCATCCGTTAGCTTTATTTGAAAGAGGTCCGGTTCGCAAACAAGACCTTTTAATTTTTCCCTAGTCTTCTTATCAAAAGAGCCAAAGCCTCTACACACTCCTAAGCAGCCACCCAAGTACCCTTCCTCATCTAGCATCCCTCCAGAAGTTATAATCCTCTCCTCTTCCTTTTTATTTCCACTGGCCCTGTGATCTACCGTCACAACAACTGCCCTTCCGTTTTTACTTAAGACACACCTGCTATCCCCTATGTTGGCTATATACATCATGTGGGTGAAGATGACGCTGACGCAGGCGGTGCTGCCGCTGGAAAAATTCGAGTGGTTTTCCTCTTCATTATTTATTGCCTTCCTGCATAGGTGCTCGTCCATTTTGTGAAAGGCGTATTTCAGCGAGTTACACATTCCGTTTCCATTTATGTAGTACGTGTGCACATGCAGGTGCAGCAGCTTCTGGATGATGTTGACCGCCTTCTCTCCGTTGTGCCCGTCGTAGATGGCGCAGTACATGTAGGGCGGGGGGGTCGACCCGGCAACGGAGGTCCCGGCCGCGGAGGTCCCAGACGCCGCTACCCCCCCTTCGGACTCGACAGAGGGACACCCGAACGACCTGTCCACCCCCCGCGTCTTCTGCAGCATGTCGTAGTACTCCCTCTCGAGGGACTCGCTCGGCAGATTCCCCCCCTCCTCGACCACCTCCTTATACTCCCTCTGCACAAACTCATTCACATCCCTAATGGTGATTACTCTGTCTTCATTGTACGTTCTGTTTCCTTTGGAGCTGAAGAAGCCCAGCTTAAACTCGTTCCTTTTTTCAGCTTCGCTACCTTTACCTTCCTGTGAGTTGCAGTCGGCCAGTATATTGTGGCTGCTCCTGCTCTCCGTCGTGGTGTACGTGTCCCTGCGGTACTCCTCCCTCTCGACGATGTGCACCTGGTCACTGCTCTGGATTGTCTCATTGTGGTTAACGCGCGTTATCTGCTCGTGCTTCGTGAATCGTGTGAAGTCGCAGCGATTGGTCTGTCCAGTGCGGTTGGCCTCTTCGCAGCGACTGGTCTGTCCAATGCGGGTACCCCCTCCGTCACCCCCTCCACCGCTGCTATCCCCTCCGTTGCGGCTTCCCTCCAGCACTATCTCACTCCGCTCCACGGCCGCATGCACGCTCCTCGAGTAGCCGTTCCCCACGCTGCAGGTGCTGGCGAAGGGCCTCTCCTCCGGCGCGCCCAACTCGTTGGCGTCCCCCTGTGCGGAGTCGCCCTCGTCGCACGGATTCTTCCTCCCCCGCAGGGCATCCAAGTACATCGTTTCGCTCTCGCTCCTCCTGTAGAGGTACTCATAGTTTATCACCCTCTTTGTGGGCCCCCCTTCCGACGAGATGTACGTCTTCTCTTCCAATTCGTTTATCCTTTTCACATTTTTGTAGTACGCCACTTTGTGAATGGCTGCTTGGTCGGCATCATTTGTGTGCTCCATCTCCCTACTGTGTAGGTCAACACCGCTTCCGAGATGCGAAAAGGGGTAAGCTCCCTCACGCTCCTTTCCTGCCCTCCCGTTCATCGCTGCCCCCCCATCGGTAGAAGAATCCTCCCTGTTGCTACTTCCGCCCTTCCAGTTACTCTCCTCATCCTTCTTATAATAATACCCCGGAGGGAGTAACCCCTCCTTTTCACTGCTACCGATGAACCTGTTTCTCACACTGCTACCACTATCGCAGCTGAGGTTGCTCCTCAGCGTGGACATATCATTGTCTTGAATGACGTTTACATTTCGCGCAAGTAGCAAGTGCGCATCTACCTCCTCGCCGACGCTACTCAAATTGATTTTTGGCTCCTCCTCAAGGGGGTCATTTCTAACGCTGTAAAGTGGGAACTGCTCATCTTGGCTGGAAAAGTCCTCCCCTAAGGAGAAACCCGTCTGCTTCTTCCCGGCCTTTCTCTCCAAGTGGTAGCAACCATCATGCATGGTGGCGGTGACCATACGTCTTTCCGCATCATCCTCTTCATCATTACTTTCACTGCTGTTGCTCGGCCTAACCATTTCTGCGTTTATTTTACGGAGACTCTCTTCCTCCCTGTATATCCTCTTCAAGTCCTCCACCTTAACCAGGCAGTCCATAATATCGCCTGTGTTCGGTCCATTTCTGGAAAGCAGCGAGGGTGTCCACTCACTTTGGCACTGATTCGCACTCTCCTTTTCGTAGTTACAAATGAAGAGCTCTATGTAGTTGTACCTACCCCTTTTGTATTCCTCCGAAAAATTGTCACTGAAAAGCATCGAAACGCCCAGATGCAGAATCTCATACTCCTCATTAAACACAATTGGAATGATATCGAATTCCCATTTCTTGTTTCTAACGTTAGCATAGTAGTCCAGCACCGAAAGGAATCGGAACCTTTTCCTCTTCTTATATTTGAACTCCTTCCAAAGGTCTACATTCTTCTCATTATTTATGTAACATTTTTGATGATACCTGTTTAGCTCTTCCACTAAATCGTGTATCCTTCCGTATACATAAATGGAGTAGTCTTTCACTGCTTTATCGTAGGACTTATTCATATGCAACTTGGGTCAAGTGGTGAAAAGGGGGAGATAATGCAAAAGGAAAGAAAAAAAAGGAAAGGGGCATTCGAAGAGGGTACTCCTTTATATGGCTCCCAAACGGGTTTTCCTACACGGATGTCTGTGTGGAAACCTGTGTGCACCCCTTCGAGTAGAAGCTCATTCGGCTCTCTCTCGAGTTGCTTCGCCCGCTTCCGCTTCGCTCTGCTGTGTCCTTCCTATACAGTTTTGCGCTCTTTGCATTTTTTACATTCCTTGCGCATCGGTTTCAAATTGAAGGGCTTGCCACATCACGCTTTGGGTGAAAGAGGCGCGAATTGGGGAGAAGTAATGGCGAAGTAGTGGCGACGTGATGGCGAAGTGATGGCGAAGTGATGGCGAAGTAGTGGCGAAGTAGTGGCGAATTGATGGCGAATTAATCGGTATGGAAGTCGGGACGGAAGCAAGAGCCTTGCGAATTAAAGAACCGGCGACCTCACAAATTTGTGAATACCTTACTTGATATGCAAAATATGAGAAGGGCGGCTGTCACTGTGTTGCTGCCTTGTGTGTGTTGCGCGCGGGCAGCCAACTGTGCACTCGACATGTATCGCTTATTCGCGGAATGGCAGTCCGTCGCATGGAAGTAGGCACACGTGCGCGAGTCGCTATGTGCGCATATGCAATGGGGAAATGTGCACGTACATGAATATGTGTGCTTAAAATTGCACAGGGGTGTATGGTCCTCTCGCTCGATCAGCTATGCGTACCACGTCGCCCAGCGCAATGTGCTGCTACGTAAGGACCACCACAGAAAAGGCTTCGCTGCTTGGGTTAACTTCTGTGCGCACGTTTGTTTAAAAAAAGGGGGGGGAAGGAAGAAGCTTCCTATTTTACATGTTGTGCAAACGGAAGTGGCGTTCAAATGGGTGGAGGCGAAAGCATGCATGAGTGAGTAGCACGTGAAGGGGTACAATGTTTACCAGGCAATCAAAAGGGGCCAAATCAATCTGGGAAACTTAAAAAAATATTTTATTTTGCACAAGTTTTTCTATACTTGCTCAAAAAAACGCAATTGTGAAGTTTTTGCTTTAAAATGAGTGGGGGAAATGTAGCTGCTAAGAGGTCTCTCTTTTATTTATTTTTTTTTTAAACGTTTAAGCAATATGTTGTTATATGGGGGGGAAATGTTTCCATTATTTTTTTTTTTTTTTTTTTTTTTTTTTTTTTTTACAATTTGGCTACTTGCCTGTCCTTGCAAGCTTTTTTTTTGCGCAGAAAAAAAAATATTCAACAGAACATTTGAGGGCTTTTTTGGGGAACTCACAGGATACATCACATAACATTACATCACATAACATTACATCACATCACATTGCATCACTTCACATGCCTGCGTGTACGTTCGGCGCGTCAATAAAATTGACAGTGGGGTACATAACCTCCGATTCGCTTAACGCGCTTTTGACTGGGCGAGTTGCAGCAGCGCCAAATGGCCTCAACGGGATAGCTATATATATGCCAAATCGCCTGAACGGGTCAGCTGAAATGGCAACTGGTCCGCACAGGACAGTGGTAAATACGAGAGCGTTCCAACGTGTACCGCCAAACGCGCTGCACATAAACCGTCCATTTGCAAACTGGGGAACACTTCAAACTGAGTAACATGTTATCTTTAGTTTTAATTTCCCCTATCGGTCGCTCTGCGGTGAGACAAGTTGCCTGTTTGAAGCGGCACTGCTCATGCGTACACGTTTTTAGTACTCCGTTATTTTTGACGTTTCCTTTTTTTTTTTTTACCCCCGTTGCTGTGCGCAGTCGATATGGGGTTTTAATTTTTTAAAGCAGTTGAATGATGTTTAAATGGTATGTTAGGGGAAACACGCTTAAATGGCCGCGTTGTTCCAAGTGCAAATCAGGTTTTACCTCCGCGACGTGGTTGCTTCCTTCTTGTAAAAACGTTCGCTTATGTTCCAACGGGTCGCATACGAACGCGGCGAAGGTGTCTTTCCCGCTGGGAGGAAGGGGCACTGAAACACACACCGTTCAACTCATTTTGATGACAACTTTTAGAGAGGCGAAAAAAAGAGTGGTGTGGGGGGGCCAATTTGACTCCATGCTGCGCACAAAAATGACGATAAAGTAATATCTTTGTTCCTTTTATGTCATGTGCGAGGGGACCCCAATAAATGTAAATAACATAAAGACGAAGGGGGAAACGAATTGAATAGACCCTCCACCAGGGGAATACTTTCCCCCCAAGGTGCAGCCCGCTTGGGGGGGATGGCAATTACTCGCCTCGATGTAGCATCGCAGTGGGGCATCTCCTAGTGAACAGAAAGATGGGCGGCTTCTTTGTGTACATGGCACTTTGCGTGCAGCGCGAACTGCTTTGCGGAGAGATGCAATGAAAAAAAAAAAAATAAAAAAATAAAAAATCATGATAACCCTATCGATGCTACAACGGGTTGAGGCCCCAACCCTGCAGTGCTGGTCACCCGTGGCGAAGTCGTGAGGTGCGCCCCAGCGGAACGAACCGCGCCAACGCGTTGGTTCGCTTCAAAAAAAAGGAGGTCCCTCCCTCGGGGGAGAAGCGCGACGCGCCACCGCTGGGTGTAGCAAAAAATAAAAAAATAAATAAAAAATAAAATAAACAAATAAACAAGCAAATCGCAACCAAACGGATGCACAACGCAAATTTTCACGAACGTGAGGTTGCCATACGGATACGCGGCAAAAAATGGGCCACAAAAAGGGGCTTACGACACGCACTGGTAAAAATTGAAAGGGGGAGAAGAGGACACTGCATACGTACACGTTAGTGGCACGCGAGGCGAGGTGAACGTTCTTCCGCTGGGCCTCCTCTTTTCCTGCCTGCTGAGCAGCAGCATAGCAGCGCTTTTGCATAGCGGCCGCTTACCTGCTTCCCCCCCCGGTGAGGCAAAATGGACGTGCGCGTGACGACGCCGTATGACGAAGAGCTGGACGACATCGAGGAGTTCAACAACCGCATCCTGGCCACGGAGACGCTGAAGCACAAGGGGGAAAGTGTGCAGCGCAGCGGAGACGAGGCGTGCCCGAATATAAAGAAGCTGGTTCTACCGGGGGAAGCAATCCTGAGCAAGAAGGACAAGGGGAGGTTCTTGAAAGGCAGTGGGTTATACGAAGAGGATGAGAAATATTTCGCATGCATCGTAGGTACGGTAAACTATATTAACAAGTTAGTGTACGTAGAACCGTTAAGAGGAAAGTACACCGGAGCAGTAGGAGATTTACTGGTGGGAAAAATAAAAGACATAAGTAACGACAAATGGGTTGTTGAAATTGGCTCCTACTGCAAAGCACTGCTCTCCATTTCGCAGACAAACATCAGCGTCTTTTGCCAAAGAATAAGACTCTACAATGATGTAATTAATATGATTAATATATATAAGCCGAACGACATTATAGCATGTGAGGTACAGAGAATCCTCGCCGATGGGTGCATCGTCTTACACACCAGGTCCTCCATTTATGGGAAGCTGTCGAATGGGATCCTAATCACAGTACCGCAGACGTTAATCCAAAACCAGAAAAAGCACATTTTTGTTTTCCCTTGCAATGTGCAGGTGATACTCGGCATGAATGGGTTCATTTGGGTTTCTTCGCCAATTAAGAAGACCAAGGACACGAACCCGAACAGTGTAGACCAAGATATTGAGGATAACAAATTCGAGGAGGTGGACGACACCACCAGGAGGAACATCAGCATCATCAGCAACATCATTAAGTTGCTCGCCAAATACCACATTAACATTAATTACGACATCGTCACGAAGATTTACGTGCACTACACCTCCAACCGGAACAACTCCGCCACCTACATTTTGAAGCCCTACGTCTCCGACTCCTACCTCTTCAGCTACATAGACAAGTTCGCCCCCTGGGGGGGGGGCGGCGCCCTAAGCGCAGGCGAAGCGGAAGCGAAGCGAAGCGACTGGTAAGGGGCTGCTAAACGGCTGCTAAACCGCTGCTACGCTGCTACTCGTGGGAGGCCCCCCAGGTGTTGCCAAACATTTGCTTCCCCGCTTAAGCGCTCGGGGGGTACGCTCAAGGGTGTTTGTTCTGGGTGGAAGTGGTGGCCCCCCGCATAGGAGTGTACACATGCTACGATCGACGCGAATGTGCCGAATGTATGCCCTTCGGAGGTGAGGGGACAACGCGGGCAAACGTTGCAGAGCGGCATCTACTCATCGGGAGTATGCTGATCGCACACCAATTATGTTTTGCGCAATACCAACTGCGTGCTCCGCTATGGACCCAGGCCTACGACGAAATTCTGCATCTGGCTTTTCAAAAGGTCATGGCTCCGCTTGGTGTGCGTCAAGTGGTGCTCCAAATCCCGCCGGTCCCTTTTAAACTTGAGCATTTCGCTGTGCAGCTTGTCCTTAGCGCCAATCAACTTATAGTACTTCTCTTCGCTCTCCTGGACGTTGTGCCTTATCATGGGGACTCTCGTTTGCATGTAGTCAATGTCACTGTTAATAATGCCCTTCGCTTTGTTAATATCTTTTTTTTTTTTTTTTAAGAGGGAGATCCTACTCTTGTGAGCATTGTTCCTCTTCATTTGACTGATGATGTTGAGCTCTAGTTGAGCGTTCAGCACGTCAGACTGGACTATATTTTTTTTTAATTTTTTTAATTCCTTGTTGCCATCAGAAAGTTCGCTGTGCATCCGCCTGGTTAGGGACTCCAGGTTTCGGATTTGCTCCTTGCAGGAGATTATTCCCTCCCTGTTTTTTCGCAGCTTGTGCGCGATAAATTTTGTGTAGTTCCTCACGCTGACGGAGGGCGCGCCCTTCGCTTCCTTCAGCGTTAGCGCGTCGATTTTGCTCATAATTTCGTTCTCCGAGACGTTGCGCCTGGCCATGGTTCGCGCTGCGAGGGGGGGTAGCACAGGGGGTGTGGAGCTGCACCGGGGGTATGCGTAGCCTTGGTGGGGGTGGACGCCTAGCACCCTCCTCGGATCAGCAGGTGGGTTCGTCCGCCCAGCGATACGCACGTGTGGATGTGTAAGAATCGAGGCGGTGTGGAGAAACGAAGCGGTGTAGACAGTTGTGGGGGCAAAAAAGGACAAAGGCCGGCACAGGTATGCTACTTGCTGGTCAGCGTTTTTTTACGGAGCTGCTCCGTTTAGCAACGCTGCACAAAAATGAATTATCGCAGGGGGGTGACAGGTCAATGGGCAACTTCATGCTGTGCGTGGAGAATAACTACGCGTGAGACAACGTGGGATTGCTCTTTCAACTCAGGGGAGTTAAACAGTTTTTAATTAAAATGGGAAACAATGCTGGAATGTGTGTTTTTTATTTTTTTAAAGAGCCGACGTTTGAATGGGGGAACCGCAACTGTGCGATGTGCCTTCATATGGGTGTATGTACAGGTGTGCAAAATTGACTTTTTTTTTTTTTTTTTTTTTTTTCCCTATTGTGGTTAGCGTGCCCGAGGGGGGGGTGCGCCTTAGCCGCTATGCCCCACCTGCTCATTTGTTGGCTCCCCCACGTATAGGGCCCTCCCAATTGATCACCTCCTCAAGAGTGGGTCCAGCCAGGTGGCTGCTCCACTTCCGGTGTGGCAACAACTTGTTGGCCTCTTTCCCCCCTCCACAGAAAGCACTCGTTGTGGATTTCCTTTTCGAACGCTCCTTCACACCATGGCATAGAGAAAGCGCCAATGCTTATGTTGTCCTTCTCCACAGTAAAGATGACGTGGTGGAGGGAGCACGTTCTCCCTTTGTGACTCGCCCCGTGGGTACGACGCTAACATTGTTCGCTCAAACGGTTGACACATTTATCATTTTTTTTTAAAGAAAAACGGTGGGTTATCATTTTTTTAAAAAAAACTTATTTTAATTTATTTTATTTATTTTTAAGGGCCACTCCTGTTCACTGTTGCGCCATGCAGGACGCCTCATTTCCTCGTGTGGCTGCCTACACAGTGGCTGGGCGCACTTTCTGCCATTTTGCTGTTGGGAGGACCACCACTGCTTTGCCATTTTGGCGCACGCCACGGGGGTATATATAATAGCGTAAGGCGACGCAGAAAAAAAAAAAAAACAATATGATGGTTTTCTCCTTTTTGGTAAAATTCCGCACAGGAATTGGGTGTAGAGGCACATTTCGCGTGAAAGTGTACGATTGTGCGTATGTACGCATTTGCTAATTTGCTAATTTGTTCTTTTTTTTTCTTTTTTTTTTTTTTTTTCTCCGTTTTGGGTAAGCGCAACAGGAAGGAAGCCCCAGCTAAGGTGCTCACCTCGCCACGACGCGCGATAAATAACGTCACACGAGTAGAGGCACTTCTCCCACCGCGTGGCCAAGTGGAAGGGGAAAGTTGCGCCTCTTTAACAACATCCCACCGATCCCTTTTTTTTTTTTTTTTTTCCACTTCACCTTTGTGGAAAAGGGTTAGGAGTCCTTCCCCACGTAGATAAAATATATACTACCAATTTGGAGCAACAAAGGGGAAAAAAAAAAAAAGAAAAAAAAAAAAAAGGCTGCCCTCGCTTAACGCCAAAGTATAACCACCACATATACGCCGCAAACCTGCGGACGCCGTTTTTTTGGGTAGCTTACCCCCCGCTCACACGCACGTGCGCGAGCGGCCGTGCACCCCCCAACAGAGCAAGAAGGAGAGTAGAACATGGTAAACATAAACTGGCCGGGGCTCCTCAAATGGTCGACTAAATACGCAGGTGGGTGCCGCGGCTCACCTGGGCGTGCGCAGAGTGTTTGCAGCGTGTGTGGCAGTGCGCTTTGGCGGCGACACCGCCTTTCCGCCGCTTTTCCACCGCTTTTCCACCGCCTCCCCCCCCAGATGGCACCATCGACACGAACAAGCGGCTGAGCAAGGACGACATCGAGTTCCTGCAGGGGGCGATCAAGGACGCCCTGAGTCAAGTGGAGGACCCGTACGAAGCGATAAACGAAGCGGTGAAAAACTTTGAACATGCCGATGAAGGAATGGTCCTGGCTTCCGCCAAAATTGTGGAAAGGCTAGTGGACGAGTACCCAGAGGTCTCCCGCAATCTACACAAGATAAACGCAATAGACCCTTTATTAAAACTGCTAAACCAAACAAACCACCACATCTTAGAATCCGTTTTGCAAATATTTTCCCTAGCCCTTTCAAATAACCCAGAGCTACAAGAAAGTGTCTTCAAAAAGAACGCCTTAAAAACTTTATTACTGAAATTGCAAGAATCCCAAAAGAGCGTAATAGATAAGAAGCTAATAACAGCCATTTCGGCTCTCATTAGGCACCATGATGAGGCAGAAAATAAATTTATTGATTATGGGGGGGTAGGATTCTTAGTCTACGGGATGCAAACAAATATGTATCAATACCAGGAGAAGTCGGCTCTACTGCTGAAGCATTTGGTTCTTCAAAATAAAATTACGTTTGAGATTTTTTTAAAAAACGAAATAATGAAGGGACTAATCTGCCTTGCTAATAACAAAAATATTGACGAAACGGGCATACAGTATGGGGAGACGACGGCCGAACTGTTCCTTGCTCTGATGCAGAACCACCGGCATAGGTTGGCCAAGTCGGGGTGCCTCCACAACTTGAAGCTCTTGATAGAGGACCGCCTGGCCTACCTGCGCGTTGTGCAGGACAGCGCCTCCTACGACGTCTCCCAGGAGATCGAGCTCTTCTCGGACTGTTTGAAGTTGACCAGGTAGGGCGGCCAGCGGCAGGGGCCACCACACGTGTGCATAAATACATATATATATGTGTGGGTGGGTGTGTATATATGTATGTGTGTGTGTATATGTATGTGTGCGTTATTGTGCCTGCCTGCGCAGATGTACACCTTTTTTTTCCCCCTTTTTTCTGCCCCCTTGCAGCTGGCCGGTAGCGAAGCAGCCGGAGCAGAAGAGCGGCGGGCACTTCAGCTTATCCAACTGGTAGGGGCGGAAACGGCCCCCGCGAGGAACTCCCAAGTAGGCGGTTTTTCAACATTAATTAGCGGCACTTCAATTTTGATTAGCGGCACTTCAATTTTAATTAGCGGCATTTCAATTTTAATTAGCGGTTTTCCAATTTTAAGCAAATTTGGCCAAACGGGAGTCCCCCTTCCACAAAAGGGCAAGAGGGGAATGCCTTACGGATGAAGCAGCCAGTTTGATTTATCGCAGCCCGAGGCTGGCCCCTTGCCAATGACCTTCTTTTGCCCCCTTTTGGAGCGCCGCTAACTCCCTTTGGTGCGCCGCTAACTCCCTTTGGTGCGCCGCTAACTCCCTTTGGTGCGCGGCTAACTCCCTTCGTAGTGCTGCTAACTCCCATTTGGAGAGCCGCTAACTCCCTTTGACTCATTTCGAACCCCCGTTTGTTTTTAATTAACACGTAAGCGCGGCGAAACGGAAAAAAAGGCGCCGCGGTGAAGCGAACAAAATGGCGACGCAGCGAAGCGAACAAAGTGGTGACGCAGCGAAGCGAACAAAAGGGGCCACGCGGACAACGCCTCTGAGAACGACGCCACTGCGGACTACGCCGCTCCTACCAACCCACGTAGCGGTCGGCGGGCGGACGCGCATAGCGCGCGGCGACGCGGAGGCGAATGGCGCGGCGGTTGAAGTAGAGCGGGTAGCTGAGCGTCATGCGGCCCAGGTAGCACTTGCGGAAGTCCGTGACGAGGCGCATGGCGGCCTGGTCCAAGTCGTTGTGGAAGCGGTCCCGAGCCAGCCGCTGAATGAAGTGGTAGGCGGAGAACTTCCCCTCAAAGTCGACGCACTCGGTGAAGCTAATTTGGTACCTCTTCAGAATTCTGGCCATCTCTACGTAGTCATTATCGTACAGATAAGCCCGGTGCACATTTTGCAGGAGCGTCTCCGCGGCGTTGTATATGTGATACATTTTTGGAGATATATGGTTGCAGAGCGCAAGCAGGTAGATACTATTTTCCACGTGCATGTAGCTGTGGTAGTTTCCAATGTAAGCAATGTTGCCCCCTGCCTGGTCGTCACCAGGATGGCGATTATATATTCGGTCCAATATGGCATTCCTGCTGGTGAGGAGTCTACCCCGTAGCGTATACAGGTTGGGAGCTAAAATCCCCGGCGTGTCAATCAGTTCATAAAGTTTTGAGGAATACATCTGTATGTTGGTGGTGAGACCCGGGTGGTCATACGACTTGGTCTTCCTAACTTCGAGCAGACGATTAATGAGGGCTGACTTGCCAACATTTGGTAACCCTATGAAGATGCATTTCACTTTATAATTATGAATACCCTTTTTTCTTTTCCTCTCAATCACATGGTGACATAACCTTTTAATTAATTTCTTCAAAACGATGATTTCTTTTTTCCCATTTTTCGCATCTACAAATATGACTGCACTTTTCTTTAGTTGATTTTCCATGCCTTCTTTGTCTTCCAATTTTCTATTAAAGTGCTTATCGTACCAGAAGAGCTTCCTCCTGTAGTAGCTCCCCCATTCTTCGTTCCCCTTAATGGAGGACCTATCACAGTTGGTATATACAATTATCCTCGGCTTGTTTGTCCTAAAATTAAACATGTCAAGTGAAGGGAGGTCATCAAAAACGAAGGGAATGATTCCGTTTCTAACTTCCACTATAACGTCACTCATTTTGATGTAATCCGACAGCTTTGTAATGACCCTTTTCATAAATTTAGGAAACCAGTGGACTTTTACTCTCCCGTAGAGCAAATTCTCATGCAGGTTTTCCTTTATGATGTTTTCCCTTTTGTAGGACAAAAACGCGTTGACGTTGTGTTTGAAGAGGTCCAGGGCGGACACGTTACTTCTGGGGAATAGCTTCTGTTCGTTTTCTAATTCCTCCGTTGGGCTCCCCGTCATGGGGTTGTCCTCCTCTCCGATTGCCTCCTTCCGCTCCTTCTGCTCGTTTTGCTGCTGCTCCCTCTCTAATGGGAAGGAGGACCCAACTGGAGCGTCCCCCTTTGTGCCCAGAAGCAACTTCGCGTTGGCAAAGATTTGGTCGCTAAAGGTGGGGCAGTTCCTCGCCCCGGCGCCGCTCCCCCGGGAGGAGCCGGTCTGCGGCCGGAAGAACTGCACGGATTGGGCCATCATCCCCGGTTGGAAGTCCCCCGGTTGGAAGTCCCCCGGTTGGAAGTCCCTCGTTTTGAAGTCATCCACTTTGGAGTCCCCCAGTTGGGAGTCCCCCTTTACCTCCCCCTCCTTTGTCTCCCCCTCCTTTGCCTCCCCCTGCTTGGCCCCCCCGCGCAGGCCCCTCAAAATGGCGGACTGCTCCTTCAGCCGGTTGATCATATAGCTGTACCGCGTGAAGAGAAAGTTGTTTATACTTTCCTTCATGAGGAAAGTTATCTTCAAGTTTTCGTGTACCTGCCCGCTCACCTCCTCGTCCTCCTTCTCCTCCCTCAGCAACTTTTCGTATTCGCTTTTGTAACTCCGTTCGAGCACCTTCCTAATTTCGCCCCTATAGCTGCTGACGCTCTCCCTCATGATTTTAAGCTTCTCCGCCTCCAACTTGGTGTAGTCTTCCTCCGCCCGTTTGTTAAAGTATTCATCAAAGGTTGGCGGGTGCTGCTCTTCTGGGTTTGTCTCCCTTTTGTTTTGCACTCGATTGGGGTGCAGGTGCGCACGGCGGGGATTACTTGGGGGGCTCAAAAAGAGGAGCTTCCCCACCCTTCGAGTGTGTGCGCTTTGGGTGATCGTCGTCACGTGGGGCCGCTCTACATTCGGCTGCGCTACGTGGGGCCGCTCTACATTCGGCCGCGCTACATTCGGCTGCGGTACGTGGATTCCCAGTGCGCCCCGCGTCACACATACCAACAGGAGCAGAAACGTGAGGGCCATTTTCCCCTCGCGCCCCGCTGCGTTGCAACGGTGTGGACGTGCACATTAGGCAGGCGAAGTGGGGAGCTCAGGCCTGGGCAAGTCCTACCCAACGCCCACTCCTCCCGCTTAGCGGCAAACGAGGGGAAAAAAAAAAAAAACCCCCCTACTCACTTGCACCACATGAGGTACCCTTCCGATGTGCGCAGCTACCGCGTTGTTATAGGTGAACAGTGGGCGACTAGGAGGGACCGCCTCGAACGGGAAAGAGGGTTCCTTTCATCGGGCGGCGCCCTCGGCATTCTTCATTCGAGCTCGCGTTGGAGCGCTGCCACGTAGGGGTGACCAAACGGGAAGTGCAAGCTTCACTAGTTAAGCGGCATTATTGCGACATTATTGCGGCATTTTGGGGACATCTTTGCGGCACTTTCGCGCCACACTTGTGGAGTGAAGAACCAGCTTGGCGAGTCCCCCTCAGGAGTGTTTCCCCCTCTGCGGGTCAACACTCGGAAGATTCGCTTTCTCAAAATTATGTTTGTCCCAGCCCTGCGGCGCATTATTTTACAGGTGGGTAATTTTGCTTCTGTTCGCGCTTCGGTTGATTGCTCCGCGTCGCCATGCGCGAATTGGCCGCACGTGCATCCGCATCATTTGCATGCAGATGGTTGTCATTGTGATTGTGTTGTGTTGTGTGTTTTTTTTTTTTTTTTTTTTCCCTGTTGGAGAGCCACTTGGGGAGAGCCAACCGTGCAACCCATTAGCGGTGCGCCTCGTTCTAGGCCATTTGGAGTAGGGTGCAAATAGGTGGTACCCCCCAATGAGAAGAACATAAGAGGAGTAGTGAGCCGTTTGCGCTGCCTTCACCTGGCAGAGCACTCCTTGGCCACCCAAAATGATCACTGAATGAAGGGGCGGTGGGGTTTACGCTGTAATTTTCTTTTTCTTTTTTTTTTCCACCACTATGGTGTTTGAAAAACGGGTGGAAGACGCCATAGAGAGGGAGACCCCGGCATACACATACCTTTACATGTAGCACTTTTCATTATAAATACATATGGGCAACTGAACTATAGCGGAGAGAAGGCAACTGAGGGGCGCCGCAATTTCCAGCTATGCAGCTTTGCAACTTTGCAGCTCGCTTAATTTGGCCTCTTCTTATCCTTTATTACAGCGTTTTTTTTTTTTTTTTTTTTTTTTTTTTCCTTCCAATGCGCTCGCTCGAATTGGCCCATCTGAGTAACACTGCTTACAGCCAGTTGGGCGATTCTCCCGTTCGGCCCTCTTCGCGCAGTTTCGTCAACCTCCTTTGGGACAAAAGGAAAGAAAGCGTCTTCTGTCCGCCAGTTCACCTCCAGTCAGAGGAGCGCAATCCTTTTGTGTGTGCGTGACTGTTTCGCTTCAAACGAATTGTCGCGGCGTTAGCGCCTTGATACGAATGCATTTTTTTTTTTTTTTTTTTGCAAACAAAGACACTATACTATATGCAATGTGACAATTCCTTCGTTACTATCTTTACGCCGTTTGTTCGCCGGCCCGTTGGTCCTTAGCGGCACGATTGGGTTAACGCGTCACTGTGCGTTTCGTTTTGTATGCTTAGCTTTGTATGTTCCGTTTTGTATGTTCCACTTTGCGTGTTCCCCTTTGCGTGTTTTATTTCTCCCCGTCAGTTCCCCCATTTGCACGTCGCCCACTTTTGCGCAAAAAAAAAAAAAAAAAAATAATTTCTTGGCCGCCTCTCACCAGGGGGGAATAAAACATACTCGCGCGAATTTTGCAGAGTGAATTTTTTTTTTTTTTTTTTTCCCGAAAATATACCCTCCGGGAATGCACACAGATGAACATGCGCGTACAGACCAACGCGCAGTGGCAACGGCGCTGGAAAACTTCACACAAAAGGTTAATTTTTGGTGAGCGTTACGGAGAACGAAGCGGTAACGCGAGTGGTAATGCGATTGAGAGGGGCACTGATCAAACCTGTCGGCATTTGAGAGGGGACCCCCTTTTCTTTTTGCAACCCGTTCGGAGTTTTTTCCTTCTCTGTGGCAGCTCCACCGTAGACTTACTCCGCCTTCGCGCATGCGAAAAGGGGAAGGGGTGGTTAAGCGGCTGGGCAAGGCAATTTACCCACGCAGCTGAACAGCGCAGCCAAACTTGCGAAGGCCAATCCCGTCCACCGCCCCGATCAGCCCCCAAATGGAGAACAAAAACTTTGCCCAAAACATCTTCTATAAAGGGTTTAACGAAAGGAGAGTAAATTACCTGAACGTTCAGGCGAATACGGACTTAGAAAGTGCACACAATTTGAATGTTGCCTCTGGAGTGACTCCAATTAAAAACGTCAACGAAGAAAACAGCTTCTTAAAAATGAATGCTCACAAGGTGAGTGGCTCGAGACAGGTGGGGAATATGAAGGCTAATCAGAGCGAATTCGTCGGTAAAATTCAAAGCCACATAAACCTTAGCAAGATGCACCCCAACGCGGCTTATGCAAATGGAGGGCTATTCTATGTGGACAATAAGATGGACGGAGGGAACGTGGGCAGCCACACGTATGGCAACTTGGGGACCGCCCCCTCCGGTCTGGCAACCGCCGACGGGAGTGCACACAAGAGTATGTTCAGTCAAGGGATCTACCCCGAGGTGAAGAGCTTCGACAGAGTGGACGCCAACAGGATTGAGGCGAACCGGGTTGACGCGAACGGGGTTGGTGTGAACCGGATTGACGCCCACCGGATTGACACCCACCGGATGAATATGAACACATTTAGCAACAGCAGGAACGTGCCCATGAAAAGCGGCGATTACATTTTTTCGGGAGCGCAACAGCACTTGGGGTATATGGACGCCAAGGAGGGGGGCAAGGGGGGCCCCCCGGTTGGGGGAGGCCGCGTGGGGAGTAACCCCATTGCGGGGGGGCACCTTTCAGGTACGCACATGGGAGGGGCGCACACAGGAAGTGGGAACACCTTCGGGGGGAACACTTTCGGGGGGAACATTTTCGGGGGGAACATTTCAGGGGGTAACATTTTAGGAGCGCGCGGGAAGGAGAGCCAACTGGGAGGGTACCGAATGAACCCGGTGAGTGGTGGGCCCATGGCGGCGGCGGGGAAGGGCGCAGCGGCGTATGAGGGTGGGCACTCCCAGGCCAGCCGCGTGGACAGCATGATGAAGGACGGCCTCTTTGGCAGCGTGTACCGCACGATTCAGGGCGGCACACACGCAAACGTAAGCGCAAACGTAAACACTAACGCAATCGCAAACGTAGACGCTAACGCTAATGCAAACGTTAGCGCAAACGCTAGTGCTGGCACCACCGCGCTGGGAAATGTGCAAAGCAGCTTATGCAACTTCATGAATGGCGGCATGACCAGGAGCAAACCCCCCCCCAGTGAGGCAGCCATGAACCAAGCACCCTTCCAGACGCCGGAAAATGTCAGCGGCGGGAAGAACCCAAATATGAAAGGGTATGACAGTCAAAGGAATAAACTGAAAGAGGTAGTTGCGCCCAACGTGCCGACAAACCTGAGTCAGATGGGTCATATGAACCAGGTGAACCAGATGAACCTGACGAACCAGATGAACCTGACGAACCAGATGAACCAGCCGAACCAGATGAACCAGCCGAACCAGATGAACCAAACGAACCAGCCGAACCAGCTGAGTCAGCTGAGGCAGAACATCTCCCTCAGCAACTTTGCCAACACCGTGAGCAGCCACCACCACAGGGCGAACAACCAGAGCTTCAACCACACGAGTGACTTCGGTAGCGCTATGAATAAGCTGAGCACCTTTAACGTTCCACCTGCACAGGGGTCGAACAGCATGCATAAGGGGACTCTACTAAACAGCACGCTGTTGAGTGGAGCGCTTAATAGCAACGGCATGAGCATCCCAGGAATGAAACTCCCCAGTGGGGGTAACCTCCACGGTGATGGTAATCTCCACAGCGAAAGCAACCTCCACAGCCAAGGCAACCTCCACAGCGGGGCAAACCTCCACAGCTATGGCAAACACAGCATGGCCAACCCGTTAAGCGGGAATGCCCTCGGAATGGACGGGGGGGGGACCCACTTCGCCGCGATGGGCCACGACGTTGGGGGGGGAAATGCGGCGAACGCGGCGAACGTGGCAAACGTGGCGGGCATCCCAATGGGCAACGCCGCGAACGGTGGACACCTCATGGGCGTGGGGAACGCCCACAAGGGAATCGCCGAGGGGCACCTAAAGGGCAGGGGAAACCTAATCAACTACGGGTACCTGCACAGCAAGGGGAAGGTGGGTGACCTGCTCGGTATGGGAGAGGACGGCGCAAAGGGGGGGATGCTTAACGAGGCGAACTCCAATTATAGCGGCATGAACTTATTCGGTGGAGGGGTCCCCCGCGCGAGCGGACTGCATTATGTAAGCGCCATGGGGGGGCCGGCCAATTTGAAAAGCAGCTCAGATAAGGCAGACATGCAGAGAGAAGCGACCGGCTCGAAGGGGGGTGTGCCGGACGGGAGCAGCGCACTCGCCCGCGCCGCCGTTCAGTGTGCCGCTAACCAGGGCGCAGCTAATCAGGGTGCCGCCATTCAGTGTGCCGCCATTCAGTGTGCCGCTAACCAGGGCACCGCTAACCAGGGCGCCCCAAGCAACAGCGCCATCAGCACGGACAACTACGCGAACCTTCTGAAGCACCTGTGCACGCCCATCAAGAACAGGCTCGCCAGCAACACCACAGATCGGTTGAACAGTGCAAACATTGGTGAGTATCCCAGCCAGGAGGGAAAGTTCCCGGGGGGAAGTGCCAAGGAGGGTAGCACCTCGGCGGACATGTTCGTGGGTAGCGGGGCCTTCAAGGGGGGTGCAGACGAGGGGAACGCGAAGGAAAGTGCCAATTTTGGCGGCATCCCTGGTGAAGTGGATTTTAGGGGAGACGGAGACGTGGCGCGTAAGGAGCCGCTAAGCAGTATTCCCATCAGCGGTAACGCCACGGCTAATAGCGGCGGAGGGGCGCCCAGCTGGGGACACGTGTACGATTTGAAGAAGATGAATCGGTTCGCTGAGAGGAAGCGGCGGGATGAAGAGGCAGCGGAGGGGGGCGCGAACGGTGATGACCACCAGCATTGTGGGAATCACCATGAGCACACGCAGGGTAACAGCCAGGACCGCCTCGACCACCTCGACCGCCTCGCCGGGGAGAAGAGCAAACCGACCAGGAGCAGCAAAAGCAAGACGAAGGCCTTCTTCTACATCAACCCAAAGTACATCATAGAGCCCCTGAAGAGAAAAATTTACCAAAACATGTCAATTTACATAGAAAACTTAATAAGTGACGTCCAAGCAAGTGAGAATAAGAACCGGGGGGAGATCCTAACCGACCTGCACAACACCCCCTGGTTCTGCATGGTCTTTGATTTTGATGGAATTAGCAAACTGCTTAACGTTTTTAATAAATATTTAATTTACTCTGAGTCGCTGATCATCCCGGATGTGCTGATTGGGAGGAAGTTGGAGGAGGAAATCGCTTCCGGGGCGCTCTCCGTCCAACCGGGTGGGGGAAGCCACCCAAGTGGGGGAAGCCACCCAAGTGGGGGAAGTCACCCAAGTGGGGGAAGCCACCCAAGTGGGGGAAGTCACCCAAGTGGGGGAAGCCATTACGACCCCACACAGCATGGGAAGATACCCTTCCATCACTACTTCCAAAAGAGTGACAACCTGCACTTCATTAACAAAAAAATAAACGAATACGAACACAGCATAATCGAGAGCGCAGAGAAGCTGTCCTACCTGAAGGAGCTATGCACGTCCGTAAAGGCACAAGTGGACGCAAAGAAAAAAAAACTCCTCCTCCTCATGGAGACGGCCAAGCTGAGGCTATATGCCTACAAGAGTAAAGAGCTCCAAACGATTATTAATCTAGAAAAGAATTCTGGGGGGGTCTCCCAGGAGGAGCAGCAGATTAACCTAACGAACGAGTACTATGACATGTTCAGAAAGATTAATGAGGGGCTAAATTTTTTAAAAAAATACTCCAACGTAATTATATCAACGCAAAGGATGCACGAGGAAGTTACGCACGAGGAGGAGGACAGACACTTGTGCCAGTCGTCCGTCTCCACGGATGACTTGAGCTGCGAAAATCAGTTGAATGGCGACCGGGAGGAGGGGGAAGAGGACGAAGAGGAGGAAGAAGAAGAAATCGCAGAGGAAGACGAGGGAGAAGACGACGAGGAGGAGGAGGGAGACGCCCACCGGGAGGCGCACCAACACGGGGGCGAAGGAAACTACCAGCGGAACGACCACATCAGCAACATGCACATGTCCACTGGGAAACGAAGGAAAAGAAGAAAAAAGAGAAACGCCCACGAGGACCCCCTGCAGAGGAAGAACCCGCCCCACGACGAGTGCGACGATAAGGGCAACAAGGAACTGAGCAAGAAGCGGAAGACCGTCAGCCAGGTTAAGAACCTGCAGTGGGAGAAGGCGGACAACGAGGAGTGGGTCGACGAGTTTCTGGAGGACTTCTGACGGGGGGGTCCCCACGCACGTCAGGCACGTGTGTATACGCATATATGTGCACGTGTGTATACGCATATATGTGCGTGTGCCTATATGCATATTTATGCATGTACCTATATACATATATATACATGTACCTATATACATATATATACATGTACACATGTTTGTGTGTGTTTTTTTTCTTTTCCCTCCCCCCGCGCGGCAGAGGTTTGCTCACATTTGTAAATATCCCTGCCATTTTGTTAAGCGGGGTATATTATGCCGGCGCGACGTAGGAAGTGTCCTCATCGCGGGGGGAAAGCGGTTGGTTTTGCGGTTTTGCGGTTTAGCGGTTTTGCGGTTTAGCGGTTGCGGTGTTTCGCCGTTTTGCGGTTGGCTTAGGGCTTACTCGGAAAACTCCCAAAAGGAACAACTTTTTCTTTTTTTTGTACCATTAATGTGTTCTTAAACGGCGCTCATTTGTGTGCCCCGGGGGACGGCAGAAAAAAAAAAAAAAAAAAAATAAAATAAAATAAAATAAAATAAAAATAAAATAAAATAAAATAAAATAAAATAAAATAAAATTAATAAAATACACACATAATGCGAACATACGTGCGTACGTTCAAACTTACGCATACACGCTTACACTTACGCTCCTGCACACCGCTACAGCTTGAAGAGCATGCCCCGGGAGTTCCTGCCCATGCTGGCGCCGTACTGCGCCTTGATGCTGTTAAACTCCTCGATGCAGGACAGGGAGAGGAGGACGGGGTAGGTGCTAACGTTGCTGATGTGGTTCTTCCATTCCTCGTTGTCGCTCCACTTGAGGCCGTAGTGGCCGTGCAGCAGCAGGCTGTACTTGCAGCCTTTCACGATGGAGGAGCGGGCCACGTTCGTGTTTTCGAAGCTGGCCTGGGACACGTCCAGGGGGGTGGGTGAAGCCGGATCGCTGGTTAGCCCTTCGCGGGGGGGTGTCGCCTCCTCATTAGAGGCGGCCTTATTAGAATCCGCCTCATTAGGGGCGGCCTGGTTACCGCTCTCCTGGGAAGGCCCCTCCACGGGGGCAACCCCCTCTTGGGGGGTCACCCCTCCTTGGGAGTCCGCCTCCCCCCCCTGCCGCTTCCCCCGCTTGGCGGGTCTCTCCTCCTTTTCTTGCAACCCGAGGGAGCGCTTCTCCTTAGCCCCGTTGCTCTTTATGAAGACAAACTTCCCATCGTGGGTGGAAAACAGAGACGTCAAGATGAAGAAGATGTCTTGGTCACTCTGCTCTATTTGAATGTCCCACCCCAAAATGTACAGGAAGGCCTCCCTATAGCTCTTAATCTGATTGGCATAAAAAATTTTTACCACCTCTAGCTTGGACTTTAAATATAAGTTTTCATTCCGCAGGGTTACTAACTCGACTTCGTCTACAGAGGAGAGATTCTCCAGATGGCTGTACAGCGCGTTGAGGGTGCTACAAACATCGGTGTCCTCTTCCTTCTGTTGCTTCTTCACCTCGGGGGGGGCTCCCCCCTGGTTGGAAGAACTCCCTGCAGAGGCACTCATTTTGCTGTCGAATTGGGCCTTCCTAACGGCCTCCCTCAAATCGTGGATGACTGCTTCGTACGTCTGTTTATCATCACTTCGTTCACTCTTCAAACGCATCAGGTCTCCTTCCAAAGAGACGACTCTATTTTTGTAATTTTGTATTTCCTCCTTTAGAATTAGAATTTCCTTCTGGTAGAGTTGCAACTCGTCCGAGGCGGTCTCTACGCTCCTCAGCTTCAGACACACCTGCTCGAACTCGCTTTGGTATTTCCTCACCCGTTCGCCGAGCTGCTCTATGAGCTTCTCCTTCTGCTCGTTGTCCGCCAGGAGGAAGTCACATTTGGCCTTGCACTCCGCGAGGGGGTTCTCCCTCTGGGGGTCCTCCACAGTCGCGCTGTCTTCTCTGCTGTCTTCTTTGCCAACCTCCCCCCTTTTCGCCGCTTCCCTTTTTGCCGCTTCCCCTTTTGCCGCTTCCCCTTTTGCCGCTTCCCCTTTTGCCGCTTCCCTTTTTGCAAACTCGCACATCCTCTCCAGCTGCCTATTCCTATTGGCCACAATTTTAACTTCCAACCTCTTATCCTCGAGAGTTTGCCTTAGCATTTCCATCTCAGCAGCAACCTCCCTGTAGCGGAGCTCCAAGTCCGTTTTGGTAGAATTCACTCGGGAGTACTTCTCCTGCATCTGTTGCATGGACCGCTTCAAACTTTCCACATCGATGGCATTCATATCTATGTACAATTTTGCAAAGTTTAGCCACTCATTAAGTTGCTCATTCATTTTCTCCTTTTCGACCTGCTCATTTATGAGGCTTTTTCTAAGCTGGGAGATACTCTCCGCTCTTTCATTATCTCTTATTTTGAACACTTCCAACTCTTTAATTTTGCTTTCCAGAATTTCTATTTTGCTTTCCAGAAGGGGTAGCTGCTTGCACTTCTGCTTGTACTGGGAGCAGAGCATGATCATGCTTCTGTACTGCTGCCTTTCCTTGGCTGTAATTTCCTCCGTTTTTTTTACCCCCTCCAGATGTTCTTTCAATTTTTTAATTTGCATTTTGTACTCTACTGCTTGGTTGAGGCTACTTTCTGCCATGTCTGTCATCCCTTTTTGCTCCTTTAGGTAGGAGGTAAATTGCTCCATCTTGCTTCTTAACCTCTCCACGGTTGTTTCTTTCTCCTGAATGGTCTTCCTTAACTGCTCTCTTTCACTGTGGGATAAGGACAATTCGTTCTGACACCCCTTCAGCTTCTCCTCCATTTCGGTGTGCCTTTTTTTACTTTCACTTTTCATTTGAGTCATTTTTTCCTCCAGCATGAGGGTGAAGTTCTTCAACTTTTTGTAGCTCTTTTCTACCGCTAGCCTTTTGGCGTATTCGTTCTTTAGCTGCTCTCCCGCAGCGGGGGGGTTCGTTCCTTCTGCTCCTTTGGGGGCGGTGGTTCCTTCTGCGCCTCCGCCCCTCTTCAGCGCGTCATTCTCCTCCTTCAACTTTTTGCACTCACTTTTGAAGATGGCGGCCAGTTTCCTAAGCTTTAAAATTTCTTCATCCTTCCTCCTCAGCTCGTCCGTTTCGCCTCCCCCGCCCATCGTGCTGAGGAGGCGGCAGGCAGGGCGGAGAGGGAGCAGCGGGGTGGCAACGAAATGGACTTGCGCTAGCCACACACAGACACACCACGGGAGTGGAGTTACTAAATGGGGGGGGAAGAAGGGACTTCGTGGCGAGCACTCCCTCGCTTCCTCGATGAACACCCCCGAACCCACTTGCACTCTCACATGGTAGGACATGCGAGGTGCTCTTTCATCATTTTTAAGGTGAAAAAAAAAAAAAAAGGGACACTCCCCTAGAAGTGGGAAGGCAAAAGAAGCAACCACTTGCGTGGGTAAATGTGCAAACAGGTCAGACACAAACCTGCGTGGTGTGTCCGTAGGACACGTTGGAAAAGTGAGGTGACTCCTTCGGAGGTGCGCGTCAAATCGTACGGGCTTCTTATTTTTTTATATTAGCATATATTCGGGGGGTAAAGAAAAAAAAAAAGCGTGATCATTATGTTGTTCTTCGTGCGTCCCGGTTTGGCGCTTCCCTTTGCCGCGTCCCTTCGCTTCCCCCTTCTCAGTTTCCTTCCCCTGTCGCGCCAAGGCGACGCGCAAAGCGATTTGCAATGCGCTGCGGAGGCGGGGGGAGTTCTCCCCAAAAAAAAATGTAGAAATGATTACCTTTACCCTTACGTGTTTACCTCTAAATCGTGGCAAGCCCCAAACATTGCGAAATGCAAATTAGCTGACTTATAACACCCCATAGGGGGGGAGGAATAACAATGGAGAGGCCAATTTTTTTTTTTTTTTTTTTTTTTTTTCGCGGGAATTTTCACCCCAGTTAATTTTGCTAAAGGGGACACCCAAAAAAAAATGGTTAAAAAAATTGTTACGACGATTTGTTAACCCACCAAAAAATGGTAGCGGTTGGAGTGGCCGCAATTCCAAGTGGAACTCGAGCGGAAAAAAGGCGTAGGGTAAACAACTGCGCGTCGTATTAAAAGGCGCCACGCGCATAAGAGCGAAATGGATCAAAGGAGGCAAGGACAATCAACCGGAAAGGCACACCCTTCCGGGCAGCTTCACTTCTCCGTAGCTTCAATTATTGGGGAGTATCCGTCGAAAGTACGAAGGGTAGACCTCCTTATCTACACCGGATTCACCCGAATATGAAAAAAAAAAAAAAATAAGTTGATGTGAAATGGTCATAGGGAAAAGGACACCAATGTGAGTATGTATGCCCCCTCCAATTCTGCACAGATTGTTCATCAAAATGGGTTTTCACCGAGTGGAGGGGGTATAACCTGTCCCATACGGACACGTTTGACCAACGAGACAGCGGAAAGGGGACCCCTCTTGTAGGGGTTACCCTGTGTGCAGCCCCCCAGCTTGACGCACCACATTTTTGGAAGGCATCCCAACGAATGAAGCGCATTGTGCTGACCCACGTTGTGCTGTTTCCCCCGTAGGTGCACGTATGTCCGGGGGGGAGTCCGCCCAAAGTTGCACACAAAGGAAAGGTGTACATATACTGGTAAGCAAATTTGAAAAAAAAAAAATAAAAAAAATAAAAAAAAAAATAAAAAAAAATAAAAAAAAATAAATAAATAAAATAAAGAGCACCCCCCCATCGCAAGTGCAACTCCAAAGAGCAGTACAAACACGAAGGAAAAGCGAAATGTCCCTTTCATGCCTCGTCAAAATCGCAGCAGCGTGGATGTCGTATTGACCCTCTTGTGTTCCCCGTTGTGAAGTTTGGCCGAGGAAGACATGCGTGAAAAGGGCATGTACCTCGTGGCAGTTTCTTTGCAGCTTTGTGTTCGCTCCGCTTCGGCTCCGCTTCTATTCCACTTCAGCCACCCCGCCAATCTCTCCGCCGCACTGACGTTGGGAAAAACCCAGACGAACATCCAACTCTCCCATCGCGCACGCAGCGGAGCGGCAAAGAAGGCCCCGTTTTGTCAACTGCACCAAAATTGGAGCTCAGTTGTCTTCTCATCGCGCGCAGGAGCGCAGACAGGTCGGCACGTGCCAGCCTCTGCACACCTTTGGGGCATATAAAGCTCCAACCAGTTTGTGTCCTTGCAAAAGTGGGGAACCAACAGCATAGTTGCGCCTACGCCGATTGATTTGTTGTTCCGTTGTTTCGTTGTTTTTTTTTTTATTTTATTTTTTTTTTTACTCCTTCCGAGTGTTTGTCCCTACTACTTTGCGCGTTTAGCATCACTTATGCGAGGCAAGACTATCCACCCTTGCGAGCGGTTCGGTGTGGCCCTTCATTCGGCTCGTCTGTCACTTCCGTGCGGGTCGCTCCCACCAGTGGTTGTCTAGCGCGACTACTGCCCTCCCACACAAACGAGTAGCACCACGTGTGGCTATCCCACCTTCGCGCTAATGCACAAGCGGAAGGCGAGCGCCCCCGTCTTAGGGGACCGGCCCAGTGACTCAAAGCGCAGATGTGAAAGAGGCACCGAGGGTGATGCTTCCTTTTGGAGGAAAGCAAAATCGGAAGGATGTCAAACGGTGGACGACGCTTTATTAAAATGTAAAGGAGGGACGGCAGGACTGTTAGAGGGTTTGAGATTTGGGGAGACAAAGGAGCTGGCAACTCGGCTGGGGGTCCCCCCGGTTGAGGACATCCCAGTTGAGGACAACCCGGTGGAGAATATCCCAGTTGAAGGGGGCAGTCTTTGTGGAGCCGCTTCGAAGGGGCACCCACAGAGCAACTCCCACAGGTCCTACCCCCCAGCGGAGAGACTCACAAGTGCGCAACTCTCCATTTTAGAGAAGGGTGAGCATGAGGAAGGTAAAGAGGAACGAAACGAGGAAGCACCAGGGGGGGAAGCAAATTTTGAGCGGATGAACGATGTGGGTGACCCCCTGTGCGGTGGGATGCCCCACGAAGGAGGCGAACGGGGTGATGTGAAACAGGTAGGTATGGCACATTTCGAAATGGCAAGTGGATTCATCACGAAGGGGAATGCGGACCAGCTGGAGGAGCGCATAGCGGAGTGCCCCTCGTCAGATCTGCCACAGGGAGAACGCTCCCCAAATGAAGGGGACGACGATGTAGGCGAAGAAGAAGCTTCTGATGATGATCATCATGATGATGGTGAGGAAGTTTTCCGAGACGGCAAAATGGCCGCCTCCGCCAGTGGGGGAAAACCCTTCGAGGAGGACCAACCAGAGCTGAGGAGAAACCCAAGCGGCTACCCCCCCCTGCTGTCTACCCTAAGCGACGAGTTGCTGTGCTGCACTTCCAATGGTAGCGACGAAACGAACAAGCGAAGTGGCACCCATGAATGGTTAGCCCTGCCAAAGGGGAAGGAAGGGGAAAGTCCCCTTTGTAGAAGCAGCCAGGTAGACGTGAACCATCATGGGGACGTCCCCTCTGATGAGGAGAAGACGTTCTGCGAAACTCTAACCAGTGATGGGACCTCCTCCAAACGTGTTTACCATTTTAGGAGAAGCAAAGATAATATACATATATACACACCAGGGGGAGGGACCTACTTAACCATCGAGGACCACGGAGAGGAGACCCCCGAGTCAGTGACGAGTGAACAGTCAAGTGGGACACTCCAGTGTGGAAGTGGCCAACTGAAGGTTACAGTTAAGCGGGAGGTTAACCCTGGGGAACGACTGAGGGACCCCCTTTTCGTAAACACCCAACGTGCCTCCTTCCTGCGAAGCACTGACCAGAGTAACCACACGGATAGCCAAACAGGTGTTAGAACGCACGAAGTGATGAACTCATTTGAAAGTGCACAGATGAATGGCAAGTCTCTTTTTGCAGATGGACCAGCGGGTACAACTCCCCATGAGGAGCGCAAATATGCATGTGTAGGGAGTCTCCACCCAAGAAGACGAAGCGCACCGGGGAGGACACGCAAGAGAAAACTTACGCCAATGACCAAGAAGAAGGTGAAGGCGGAAAAAAAAAAAAAAAAAAAAATCCCGGGGAGAATTTACAAAGTTATTGTACGGGGGAAGGAGTGCTGGAGGGCCGAATGGTTTGTTCAAAGGGGCTTCCAAGAAATGAGTTGCAACGCCACCGCAAAGGTGATGCCGAAGATGAAGACTGAAACGGGCAGTGGAAGCGACCAGGTGAGCCGCCCCTACGGAGGGGAGCACCCCCCCCTGCGCAGTCACAACCACGGGAATGAAAACTCATTCGTTAAAAAGAGTAAGCAGTTTTCCGTCTCGGTGTATGGCCCTGAAAACGCGAGGCTGTTCGCCCTGTTCGAGCTGATCAAATACAACTCCGTGCCGGATGGCTTGAGAGAGGAAGCCAATGTGTGCATCTGCAACATTAAGAAAAATTTGATGGTGCAGGGGGGGTCCGCCGACAAATCGCGCAGCGGCCACTTCCTGCCTCTTATGCTTGCCGGTTGGGACGATGCCTACTCACCTGCCTTGTTCAGAAAAATCCAGGGAGATATGGTGCGCACCTGGGGCCAGTTTACCGACGGGGGGGGTAGCGACGTACACATGGCGTGCAGCGGCATACACAGCGGTAGCTGCGAGGAGCCCCCGCGAGCTGCGCCCCGCTTCGATGGACACAGTTTTCCTCGCAAAGGGAACCCCGCGGGGGGGTTCGATCAGGTGGATAGGCGCGGCGGGGACTTCGCTAGCCTGGGGGGAGACGCACCAAGCTACGCGCCGAGCCGCAGAAATGATCAGCCTACCCTGATGAGTAACCACCCCAACCGCCTACCCAACTGCAGCGGCCACGCGGACAACCCCTCCGCACACCACCAGAACAACCTTGTCCACAGCATCAACGCGTATAACCTGCACTCGAGGCACATGGCCCACACGTTCGCGGCGAACAAACCGTCCATGGCAAGCCTGCACAAGAGCTTCAACAGTAGCGATTATGCCTATCGGCCCCACGGAGAGGAACTCGTTAAGCTACAAAATGGTTTCTCATTCGGACAGTTGAACGAACAGACAAGTGGGATTAACAGAAACTGGGCCCTGCGCGTCAACCATCCTGGGTACCATTACAATTACGCACGGGGGGACGACAAGATGAACGGCATGGCTAGCTGTGCGTCTCTCCAAGGCTACCCAAATGGGTATGCCAACAGCCATGAGGATGTGAGAGGCGCTCCGGAAAACCCGACCGCTGACTTGGCCATCTTTGGCAGCTATTTTCACTCCGATGGGAATGCGGTTAATTGCAAAATGGAAAAGAGTGCCCCCGCCTTTGGGCCAAAGATGTCGAATGGGGGCGGCAGCGCGTTTGACCAGTTCGGCGGGGGGGCTGCACATTTGAAGGGTTGAAAAAATTCTGAACATGCATGCGCAGCTAGCCAAAAAAAAAAAAAAAAAAAAATAAAATAAAAATAAAAAAAAAAAAAAAAAAATTATTACAATGTGTGCACATATGCGTGCACATGTCTGTGCATGGTTACGGAAAAGGAAATGACGAAACTGCTTAACCTTCTCAAAATGACCCCTACAACTGCTCATTGTATTTGAGTAGCAGCCTTGACTGGAGTATCCCCCCCAAAAAAAAACAAAAAAAAAGACTCCCCTGGGGGTTCAACTGCGTGATGGGATTTTCCCCCCGGGGTTGATACCCGTTTGTTTTTCCGCAAATGAGTGGCCGGGGAGTAGCGGCGCCTCATGCCAAGGGGGCCACCCGTCCACACCGCTAAAAGGTCGCAAAAATGTTGCTAAAATGCCGCTAATACCGCTAATACCGCTAACACCGCTAATACCGCTAACACCGCTAATACCGCTAACACCGCTAACACCGCTAACACCGCTAACACCGCTAACGCCGCTAACGCCGCTAACGCCGCTATCACCGCGCGCCCCTCAGAAGAGGCCGTAGGTGAGCTGGGCGACGTACAGCTCCAAGTGCTCGCTGTCCCGCTCCCTGCTCTTCAAACGGTCGGAGAGCACAGTTCCGTACGTCTGCGTGTCTGCATACGCTTGGGGGGAAGCCTTAGCTTGCTGTATGTTGCTCAGAGCGGCGTAAACGTTATCGTTGAAGTGCTCAATATGTTTGAGGATGGTGTTGAAATTTGCTGAGGCATAGGCCGTTCTGAATGTGTGCAGCGTGTTCCTGTTTTGTTTTATTTTGTCCGCCCCATCGTCTACACTGAGGTTACTGGTAATGGTGCCCACGTCCTGTATGTTGTTGTATGGGTTCCTGGGGATCGTATGCACAGGCAAGCAGGTGCAGCTGTAAAATTCTGAAATGATATTGTTCACTGCCTGGATGAAGTTTACGCAGTAGGATTTCATGTCATTGATGAACTTGGCGTACTGCATGGCGTTGCGCGCTGCGAAGTTTTCCTTCATGGAGACGCTGGTGATGTAGAGGATGTTGGCCAGCTTGTTGGCGATCTTGTTGATGCTCACTTCCACCAGTTCGCCGGCCTCCTCCTCCCGGGCGCCCTCCCCCAGCTCGTGCATCCTGCGGTTTGGGGGAGGCGTTTCGGGGGAAGCGTTTCGGGGGAAGCGTTTCGGGGGAAGCGTTTCGGGGGAAGCGGTTCGGGGGAAGCGTTTCGGGGGAAGCGGTTCGGAGGAGGCTATTTTTTGGAAGGCTATTTGTTGGACTGCTACTTTTTGGAAGGCTATTTGTTGGCGGCTATTTGTTGGCGGCTATTTGTTGGCGGCTATTTGTTGGCGGCTATTTGTTGCAGTTTGGCTAGGCGAACTTGCTTGGAAGCCCTTCCAAACGTGGTTACGCCCTGCCCCTACAGCGATGAGCAAAATTGGGGAAAAAAAAAAAAAAAAAAAAAAAAAAAATACATCAAAAAGGTGTATCAGAAAATGCATCAAAAGGGTGTATCAAAAAAGTGTATCCAAAAAATGCATCAAAAGGATGCATCAAAATAGCGTACCCAAAAAGTGCATCCAAATAGCGCATCAAAATGGCGCATCAAAAATGTCGAAGGCAACTGCACATGCCAGCTGGCGGCTACCCCCCGAAGCGAATGCGGTAAACGAAGGCACCGCGCACGTCGCCCACCTGCAGAGACCGGCGAACGGAGAAGCTTCCACTCTGGATGGTCTCCCCAAAGAGGTGCAAAAAAACCAAGTTGTTCTTTTTAAAATTGGGTATATGCACAACGGGGAGGGCAAACATGTACACGGGGGGAATGCCGCGCCTGGAAAGGAATTTCGTTGCCTTGATGGGCCTTCCGCCGATGTGTAAAAGGTCATTCCTCTTTAGGGAGCGAATATACACCTGGAATTTTTCCTTTTTTTTTTTCCTCCTCTTTTTAATGAACAGATATGTGCCCTTCTGATTGGCCATGCTATTCACATTGCTGCGATTGACTCTGCTTACCTGTGCTGCTATATCATCGAGGACGTACACATTTGCATTTTTTTCTCTTAGCTGAGGAGGAGGGGGGTCTTCGGATTCCTTCTCTTCTCTCTCTCCACTGGTAACTATGCGAAAGAAGATTCTATTAACGAGCAGTTTGTTTTTTCCATCGAGGTGTATAATTCGTGTTTTCTCCTTAAGGGGGGAAATACCCCTCTGGGTTGATAGGCTATACGGCGCGTCGTTACGTCCCCCTTGTGTTTCTCCTCTCCCAGCATAGAGGGACGATATGGCCATGTGCCCCTTCCCCGCTGACGTCCCCGTTGACGTCTCCGATGACGTCCCCCCTGTGGTGCCACACATGTAAGATAGAACAGACTGGTGGAGAGAGCTGTACAGACGATCCACACTGCCATATGTCAAACGCAACCCCGTGTACTTGCTCACCATCCCGTGGAGGATTTGCATGCGAAGAAATTTGGAAGGTAAAATTAAAAACTCCAAAAAGTTAAAAACTTTTAAAAAAAAATTATGTTCATATAAAACTTTGCTAATTGATATGAGTCCCTCCAGTTGATCCTTCCTCGTTCCAAAAAACGATTGATACAATCTGCTTTGCATGAGGAGGTACTCCTTGATGAATGGGTTTCCACTTGGCTGTTCGTCTGCACTCCCCTCGTGGTGGTAGTACTTGGTGTGCATGTATATGGCGAAGAGCTTCTCGCAGAACTGCAGGTGGCTCTCCAGGTTGGTCGTCTGCGCCATGACGTTGCTGAGCTTGCGGTCCAGCGCGGGGTACGCGTACACGCGGCTGCTGTGCAGTTCGCCCATCGAAGCGGGGTTTGCCGTGCTAGCGTGGTTGGCATGGTTGGCGGTGTTAGCCGTGTTAGCCGTGCTAGCAGGGTTGTCTGCCGTATCCACGCTGGCCACTTTATCCACGCTGGCCACTTTATCCACGCTGACCGTCTTATCCACGCTGACCGTCTTATCCTCGTTGACCGTCTTATCCTCGTTGACCGTCTTATCCTCGTTGACCGCCCTCCCCGCGCTGGCGACCCCGCCCCCGAACAAGGAGGAAACGCTCGGAATGACCACGTGCCTGATGAAGTTCCTGGAGGTGGACAGGCTCTGGTTGGACGTGTCGAAGCGCCAGGACTTGTTCACAATCTGCATGTACATGTACAGGTTAATTTTGCTCAGCTTGATAAACGGCCTGTATATTAGGCAGTCCTTAAACGCGGTCACGAACTTGATGCCCCTCAGGTTTTTGATGAAGGCCCCCCTCAGGAAGTGGAACAGCACCGTTTCGTTGTTGTCGTTCCGGTGGTGCCCCACAAACACGAGCGATTTCACTCGTGCGAAGGCCCGTGCAGTGATAAGCGGTGTTGCCATCGGAGCGGTCCCCCACATGTTTGGGGATGTGCTGGTTGGCCCCTCCCCCCTGAGAAGCACCTCCGAAATGGGCTTCCTATTAGCCAGCCGTATGTAGTGGTCTACATCGCTCAGGTAATCCCGGTAGCTGTACTTTGGTGTGTTCCCCCCGTTTAAGTGCATGAAGTTTTGGTGGTCCCCTTGCGCTCTGCTCATGCGTCTTCCCCCCTTGGCCTCCCTCTCCAGCTGCCTCGTCAGCTGCACGTACACGTGTCTCCTCCATTCCCTGGCCAGAAGGAGAAAGTTGTTCCCCCGTTTGTGGTGAGGTTTATTTTTCTGGCCCGCACCTTCCTGTTCGGCCCGCCACCCCCTCCTGAGCACCTTTGTGCGGAACCTCAGCTTGTGCCTCCTGCAAATGTTCTTCACGAAGTTCTTCTCCTTGACGCAGTCCTCCCTCGTCTTGTGGTTGCAGTACACGACGGTCACGTTGCTCAGAATGGAGGCAAAGAATTGAGCGCCCCTACCCCCCTCAGTGGAGCGGACAAGCTCGCTTACATCATCACACGTGTAGGAGTACACGCCATTTATCATCCGCAACAGGGATGCGTAACTGTGAGAGTGTCTGTACCGTATGGTTACTAAAATTTTGTAAATGACAAAAAGGAAGGAGTAGAGGAGGGAGAGGGAATCCACCCCGGCGCTAACGCTAAAAATTATTTTTTTTTTTTTTTTTAAAAATGAGTACAAGTGTTTATTTTTCAGCGTGCACAGCCAGTAGGCCTCCACAATTTGGGTCCCTTCGCCATTCAAGGGGGGTTTCCTTTCCGCTGAGCTGCTCGCCAAAGGGTCGCCACCACTGCGGACAACCTCCAGCAGGTTGCTTCCGCTGTTACCGATTCGGATGCTTCCACTCCGCATGCTGCCACTCCGGATGACCGTGTTTAGCTCGTCCAGCTGCTTCATTGGCTCCTCACTCTGCTCGTTGATTACGGCACATATGTTCCTTAGGAGTGCCTTCCTGGAAGCCCCCCCTTTTTTTTTACACTTAGCATTTTCGTGTAACGCGGGTCCTTTTCTCTGCCCTAGTTGTGCCTCTCCAGTTGGGCCCCCTTCGGGGTAGAGCAGAACATCTCTAATTTGAGCCTCCGTGTCCAGGTGGGCCCTGCTCCTCCAGCATCGGTGTGTAGAAGGGCGATCGGGTTGATGCCCATACCTACGGTGGCGCCTCTGGTTGTGCCCATGATTGCCTCTCTCCCCGTAACTACGGGGGCGTCTCTGATTGTGCCCATGATTGCCTCCCTCCCCGTAACTACGGGGGCGTCTCTGCTTGCGCCCCAAAGGGGGACTCACAAAGTGAAAGCCCCCCTGCGGTGCGCCCCTCCCACGTACGCATTCTGCCAACTGGTCGTGCAAGAGGCTATAGAAAAATCCCCAGGAGTATAAAAAAACGGGCAGATACATTTATTACCGCTTGGGATTCATTTTGTTGGGCTTCATTTGTGAATGGATGTGCAACATCGGTGGGGGTCTCTACCAGCGTGCGTCGCTTCGCTTCATTGCGCTTCATTTCACTGCGCTGCACTTTTTTTTTTTTTTTTTTTTTTTTCCCCTGCACAGTTTAACGCGGCGAGAAAGGGGAACAACTCACGGGGGTGATTCCACAGAGGTGAGAAAAAAGAAGATGACACCTACCGGTTCACAGAAGCGACTCCTTGGGGGCCGACTCTTTCTGCCTGGGTAACGCTGCCTCGTTGCTTTCGACTTCTGTTTGCTCCGCGTTGTTTGTTCGCCTGGTTTGGTCCCTCTTTCTGTGGTAACCCCTTGGGCGCTTTTCTCCCAAGGGGAGTCCCCCACCTGGAATATAGCCGATTCTAAGGAGACTCCCCTGGTGCAAGTTCCCCCATTTTGGTGCACACGGGGAGAAGCGGTCCACGGAGCGTTGTTATAATAGCTGTTTGAAGAGGAGCATAAAAAAGTGACCAACCTTGCGCGGAAGGAAACCCCCAGTTGTCAACCATGCAGGGAAAAAAAAAAAAAAAAAAAAAAAAAACTCTGAAGGGGGATGCTCACCTTGTGGAGAATCTCAATGAATTCAAAGGGGAATTCTTTACTCTTTTTTTTCCCCCCTTTTTGAAGTCCTCCTTTTTAGATCCACTGTGGCGCACACACGCGCAAGGCGTTGCTGGCCTATGGCATGGGTCTCAACACACAGGGTGAGCATACACCGGACGGGGGCACAGTTGTCACATTTTTATGCTCAATGTGGAAGTTGATTTGTCCGTATTGAGGGAAAATCTTTTTTTTTTTTCCCTTTTTTTGCTACACCTCCCTGTGGACAGCTTGTTGTGTGGCCTGGGTGGAGGGACTCCTCACCATTAGCATGGCGGAGTCATCCAGGGATACTCTCACAAAAGGGTGCCCACTGCCACGCGCACGGGACGGAGGAAGGCCGAAATGAGCGACTTTCCGAACGGGGGGGAGGTGAAAGAGGGCAACCAGGAAGGCTACAAATCAGATGGGAGAAGTTCCCAGCAAGGCTACCGCTCACCGGGGAGTGGCGCCCTGCTCGACGTGAACACCCAAAACAGCGTGGTCCAGTGCGACATGCTGTCGTCCATGCACGAGGGAGCGAAAAAAAAGTTGAGGAAGCTGCTCCGAGACGACGACAACCGAGTGCACGATGAAGAGGTAGGAATAAACATACATATAAAAAACATTTGGATCTGCATCAACCTAATGTGCACCTTCACCATCAACGATTTGATTCTCATCTCAAGGTCCTTCAAAAACACAGAAATTATTTACGACGATGTCCTGTTGAGTGGAAAGGAGGAGGAGTCCATCTTCAAGGATGGACGAGGCAAAAGAAAAAACAGCTTGTTCATATATTTTCAGAATTATAAAATCAGGAAGAACGTGGTGAAAATATTTTTGCAAAATCCCCATGCTGTTTGCTTCATACACAAAAACGGGTCGGTGCATGTCCACGGGGCATTGACCTTGAGGAGAGGCTTGCTCATTTTGATTAAGGTCATTAAGAGGTTGAAATATAAAACCTTTTGGACGTATCTAAGTGGCTCTGCTAGGGGTGTACATCCCCAGGGGGGGGACCTTCACGTGGAAGGATCACCAGCTGCAGCGGGTGTGCCACCTTGTGATGACCAGAGTGTGCACCCGCATGAGGGGGGGTCCATTTCGGGGGAGTCCACTCCTGCGAATAGCATTGCCGAGGGAGTCACCCCTGAGCAGAGCATTATCCTCAGGGCTGCTTCCCCCGATGGGGGCCCCCCAAAAAAGGACAAGGCAAAGCTCTCCCAAACGATTCGCTTCTGCGAAACGGTCATTGAAGAATTGAGAGGCAAAATTAAAAAGTATGGGCAAGCCCCGTCACTTCCAGAAGAGAGACTTTGTGGGGGGGGCGGAAAAAAGGAAGTTCCATCCCAAAGTAGTAAGTATTACCCATCGGGGGGGTGCAAAGGGCGGACTTCTAACCCCCCCCACGAGGAAGTTCCTCCCCAATTGGGGCACGAACAAATGGGTGTCCATTTAAATGGGGGAAAACCTCCCATTCAGGTGGAGTTAAATAGAGGGGTGTTAAACGTGCACTCCCCTAGAGGGTCCTCCTCAGAGGAATACCAAAGCGGAGGCAATGACAAAATTGCAAATGTATCCGAGTCGCCGCCTCCCCAGTTGCATGACCACACAGGGGAGTCCTCCAAATTGACCCATCCAAATAATTCCCCAACGCATTTCAAACCGAGTAACGCGGAAGCGGATTGTAAAAGTAATTTTTCGGACAAAAAAGAAAATGACCGATCGGTTGAGAGGGAGGAGCACGGAGAGGTGGGTCCCTTCTCCAACCAATTTGACCAAGCAACCCTGCACAGCAAAAAGTGCATATACCAATTTGACACATACCGGAGGTGGAAGTACATCACGCGGAATGACATCACATTCGACATGGACCGCTTCAACATCAAGCAGCTGGTCTCCGTTTTTAATGTTAAGTTGAGACATTTTGACATTTCCAAAATTTACAAGTATAAAGAATTTAAGAACATCCTTACAGACATTAACAACATTATATACATCCGAATTGACCATTCTCTTTTGTGTAAGCTAATTCGGCAGGGCAGTTTGGATCCCGTTGTGCAAAATAATTTCGCAAAAGGGGGTCGGCCGAATGCTCATCCCCCCGTCAGGACGGTCCTCCTGTTCAGCTCGGGCAACGTCGTCCTTTACGCCTGCAAGAGTCGCCGCGAGGTGCTCTGCGTGTCCAGGTTTATCGTGAACGCGCTGCGCCGCAACAACAATATAGCAATGTGAGGCTGCATTGGGGAGCGGCACAGCTAGCTAAAAAGTTTACCTGAACAGGGAAAAAAAAAAAAAAAAAAAAAAAAAAAAAAAAAAAAATATAGCTAAAATGGCGAGCTGTTCCCAAATGGGGTGCTCCCACCGAATTGTCGCACACAGGTGACATACCGCAAACAAATCGCAAGGGAGATACCCCCCTCGCGGGGATCAGGACAAATACGTGCGAAGGGGGAAATACAGGGGGTGCCTCTCGTAATCCCCACTTTCGCGTCTCTTCGCCTTTCCGTCCAAGTTGCCCTCCCCCCGTTCTGTGTCAAATGGGGGGTCCTCCGGAGAGGGTGACGCTCCACCTGACCGACCACATAGGCTGCCCTTCCGCCAAAGCTCATTCATCTGGGACTTGTACCCCTTGTAAGATGGCAGCGCGGACATGAGCGCACTCCTCGGGGTGGCATTGAACTTTACGAACAGGTCAGGCGCATTCAAAATTTGAAGCCTCGCAGCCATCGATTTGGTTACATAAAAATTATCGAAATAGCCAAAGGAGTAAATCATACTTTTAATTAAACTTGGCACTTGCCATTTTTCGTACTTGAGCGATTTGTTTTGCTGACAGTAGAAGCCGAGGAGCGATCTGTACATCAGCTCGCAGGAGCAGAGCAGGTGCTGGTGCTTGTGCCATTCGATGTGTCTCAGCGGGGGGGGGTCACAGGCCCAGTGATCCTTTCCCTCACGTGCGAAATTTTTCTCATGGGAGTGATTTCCCCCCGGTTCGTCACCCACATCATCGGCGTTGCCCCCATCCTCAACTGATTGCCCCGTTACGCGCTGGTCACCCTCGGCACACCCACTTGGCACAGTAACCCCCCTGCGCTTATACTTCAGCAAGGCGTCCAGCAGAGGGTTATCCCTATATATGTCTCTCAAGTACCTCTTACTAATGCAGCTAACCATAATGCTGTTTTTGTAAAGAGTAAACAAATAATGCCCCTCTAACTCGTTTAACAAGAGCAGGCTCCGCCCCTTCGTATTTCTCGCTGTGGCGAGATTGGTCCTCAAAACGTATTCATCAACGGTGGTACACACCCCCACCTGTATTACCAAGTCTACCTCATCTACTTCGATTCCTTGGCACAACAGGGAGGAAGCAAATAACACTTGTTTGGTCTTCCCCTCCGAATTGTTAAATCTGTTTAGTGTGTACATTTTTTTATCTGCACTTAATTTGGAGTGCAAACAGGAGAGTAAAACATCTTTTAGCAGTTCGTACTCCCGTTGGTGCTTATCATCAACGGGGTTACTCTTGCTCTCTTCACTGTTTGATTTGTCTCTTTTAGAGTGGGGGCCCTCCACACTGAGCGAACTATCCGCTGCGTTATCCCCTAGCTCGGTGGAGCCATTCCCACCTTTGAACCCTTCCGCTCCTGCGCTGCGCCCTTCTGGAGGGGCCACAACAAAGGGGGTGGAGGAGACTGAGAAGGTGACGCGATCCCTATCGTAGTGGTGGCAGCTGCTGTTAGAGGCATTGTCCGTATTGGTGTACTCCCCTTGGTAGTATCCGTTGTTATGGCCCTTCATATTGGCGCACCCCCCCTGGGCCCGCCGCTTCCCATGCAGGTAGAGCAAACACAGGTAGCCCTTAAAAATGTAGTGCTTAAAAATGACGTAAAAAAACTGGATCATTTTTACAGTGGGCATGAAGAGGACAATCTTTACGCGCTCTCTTGAGAGGAGCTCCCTGCACAGAATGTTGAAGACTATTAAGGCAAGTTTGTCCGACTCGTATATTAAGTACTCCTGCGTTAGGAGTATATGCGTGGGGATGTTTCTCCCATTGTTCTGTTCATAACTGGCGTGCGTGCGGCTGATCTGTGTGTAGTTATTGTAATCGCTGTGGCTTAGGGTGAGTTTCTGTTTTCGCCCATCCAGGGGTTCCTCCCCCTTTATGTCTTCACCCTTTTTGTGTGCATATTCAGGGGGGAGTCTCTCCTCTGCTCGTCCGAGTGGCCCCTTCCGATTTGTCCGCTCATCTGCAGTGTTACCTTTCCAGGGAGTGTGTATTAAGCTGCGAGTTGGTCCTTCCACATTGTTCTTTATCCCTTCTGTCGGGGGATTTGGCTCCCCCACGATGTACGCATCGAATGCATTAACGTGGTCGTAAAACGTCTTGGCGTCTTTGCAGTACCAAAGCTTCTCCAGCTGGGTGCAGTTCAGTATGTTGTTTCTGTGAAGGGAGAGGAGCTGGGCGTTCAGTCGGTGGTACAGTTGGAAGGGGGGGTTGGCCCGATTGGGCAGAGTTAAAAGGCCGCCCCGTTCGTCACTCCCACCTGCTTTGCATTGGCGCTGTGGGTCGGTGCCCCCCCAAGTGGCAGCCGCAAACGTGTCATCATCATACACACAGTTGTGCACGAAATTTAGGTAGACATAATTGAGGCGCAAAAATCTGAAGGCCAAGTGCTTTAAAATATTATTAACATGACAGGTTAGTAAAACGGTTTGGTGGCCCTTGGGCAGCACATCCTTGATGGTTAAAACGTTGTGCAAAAAATTTGAATTTAGCAGGAAGTACGCTTCGTCAACGATAATCGTGTCGCATAAAAAAAACATGTCCTTAAAGGAGGCGGCAAATTTCATATGATTGGTGAAAGCAGCTGGAGTGCTCACAATGATGTGTGGTTTTTTTTTTTTTAGCTCGTCAATTTCACCTTGCATGTTCATATTTTTTTTTCCGTGCATGTAGTGACATATGATGCCGTACGGATGGTACATGAGTAATTTTTTTACAACTGCATAGGACTGTTCGACGAGAATTCTGTTCGGACAGACAATCAGCGCGAGCACGTATCTTTCCTTCAAGTGGGGAAAGTCCCTTTTGAGTTTCCCCAGCTGTGCAATTATTTTGTGGGCAAGTGGGAGGCAGTACGACAGCGTCTTCCCTGTGCCTTTAACGGAGTGAATTAAAATGTCATAATTTTTTACAAACAGGGGAAATAAACAGTACTGAACGGTTGTCAAGTACTCCACGTGGAAGTTCCTCTGTAAACTTAATTTTATGTACGAGTCCATGTCCAGCTGGTTAACTTCTTTAAATTGCAATAGGGACGATGCGTTTTTCTTCTCCTTCTCTTTCACATTTTTGTTTCCCCCCCCGGGGGATATTTTCCCTTTTTGCACACATGCTTCGCCGTTTTCACCGTCTTCTCCCCCCTCCATCACGTCGGACAGGTGTGGCAAAAAGTAGGGGGAATAATCGTCACCCTGGTCATCGCGCAGTTTGCCATCCCCACAGATAGACACTCCCCCGATTGTCCGCACGTTTGATCGGGCCCCTTCAAGCTGCTTCACCTTGCGGGCCAACTTTTCCTGCACCCCTTCAAGCTGCTCCACCTTGCGGGCCAACTTTTCCTGCACCCCCTCGAGTGACCCGCGGCAGAGGAAGAAGTCAAACAGGTGGTACGGCACATATTCCCTGTTGGACGACGTCAGTATGTTCAGCTCGGATCGAACCTTTTTAAATGATCTCTCGCAGAACTTGCGCAAGTCCTCTGCGTTGTCGTACACGATTTTGTCTCCGTTGGTGAACTCGCGCAGGTGGGACTCCCCGCAGGGGTGGGCAGCGGTCGATTGGTCAGCCACCGATTGAACATCCCTCGATTGTGAAACCTCTCCGTGAGAAACCGCCAACTGGTCGCCTCCCCCGCTGCACACTAGCCTCGCGGCGGCGGTCACCCTGCTAACAATGGCTCGCCCCCGGGACGCATGCTTCAGAAGCACCATTTAGGGAAGCAACCGGAGGGCGCGTTTCAACCAGCCTACTTGTGTGCACCTACCTTCGGAGTTGTCACATTTGGAGGGGCTTAACGAAGCGGCAACCGGGGGAACCGCTAACGTAGAAGGGGTGGAAAGGTGGACCCTCCACATATACCCCTCAAGACGTCTCTCTTCCAACGGAATGGATACGGGGTGACATGGCAAGCTGACAAAGTGGGTCCCCAATCAGGGTCACGTCTCTACATGTGGAAGTGCCGTTGGTCTTTATATCTGCACACTAGTTCGTTTCGCCCTGTGGCCCCCTTTCCCCACTCGGCAAATTTGGCCTTACGAAAAAAAAACGCGAAAAAAGGGGAGGAAAAAAATTGGGAAAAAAAAGTCCGACGTGAGAAGCACGGAGAAGTTGCCTTCCTCATTTTTCACAGAGGAGTAAAAAAAAAAAAAAATTTCACTCCCGCGCGCTCCTCCTTAGCAAATTTTTACATCTCCAAAAATTAACTGCAACATTTTTACGTCGTTTCTGCAACGTTTTTTTTTTTTTTAAGCACTTCTCGAGATGCCAACGCTAAAACGCGTTGTTAACTTCTCCCCGATTGGCAACATCAAAGGGAGAAACGCCTTGCAGGGGGCCACGCCCAAACAATCGCAACTATGCTGAAATAGCACAATAAATAATTATAAGGGCAGGTGGTGTAGTGGTATCACGCTTGATTTGCATTCAAGAGGTCCGGGGTTCAATTCCCCGTCTGTCCATTTTTTTCGAAAAAAAAGGGAAAAAAAAAGCAAACATATTGGCATAAAATAATGTATATAATAATAATAATTGCGTATAATGTATGTATTTTTTTTTTTTTTTTTTTTTCTTCCTTTTGGAACTGCAACTATAGCGAGGTTATTTTTTCGTAACTTCGCGGAGGGGCCAGAATGACGCTACCGCGGGGGGATGTTACCTTTTACGGCAAGTGAATTTTTAAGAAGGCAATTTGGTTAAAAAATTTGGCGTGATATATAGCCGCGTTAAAATGTCATCACGTATGAAAAGTGGTTGGGTAGGTCTTTATTTTTATGGCAATCAGGAGTTGCAGTTTTGGCTTTCTCCCTTCTGTCAGCAATCATTTTGGGAAAAAGGCCAAATTGGGTTTCACCCCCAGGCGTGGTTTTTACTGCTCTGTTGCGCCAAAAAATTACCTACATATATATATATATATAATATGCCTACTGGGAAGTGTTCACCGGGGGGAATTCGTTTTAATCGCGGCTGTGGTTGCTTCTTGGCAGCGACTCTGTTAACGCAAAGGGGCAAAATGAAGAGCTACTCGGTCAAAATGGAATGAAAAAATATAATTTGGCTTCTTAAAACTAAAAAGTAATAGAAGTTAACGTAGCCTTTTTTTATACATTCTTTCCTTTTTTCCGTCCGCATTTATTAAAAAATATTTTCTTATTTTTCTGCTTGTTGCGTTTCCCACGCCGGGAATTGAACCCGGGCCTTTCGGGTGAGAGCCGAATATCCTAGCCACTAGACCACGTGGGATATAAGAGAATGCCGCAATGGGGCATGCATCCTTCCCGTAAGAAAGAGGCAGCCAAAGGGGGAGCGACATTGGGCAGCTAAGCTAGCCCCTCTTCAACGCTTCTTAGGAAGGCAAGTCCCATTCGGGGCAAGTTCATTAAAGTTCATTTTGTTTAAAAAAAAGGGAGGAAGAAAAAAAGGGACAAAGTGGCGAAGTGGCAAAGTGTCATACAGTTTCCCCGCTTTGGGAGGTGGCACAAAGTGGTTGGCCTAACAAACAGCGCCTGCTACATTTTGCTAACACTGCTTCAGCGACGCGCTGGTAAAAGGGAGGACAAGGGAAGCCGCATTCCTCTGCCGCATTCCTCCGCCGCAATCCCCCTTTTAAGTAAATAACACCCTGTTGACTTCCCTCCTCACGTCGTTTACATTATTTTTATAATTGTTCCCCTGGGAGAAGTACCTAATGTTAACTCTTCGCTTCTCCATGGCACCTTTCGCAGTAGCATCCACGTTGATGAAGCCATCGTCAGCACTTTCGCCACGGCCAACCCTTTCGCCATGGCCATGGCGCCCCCCTTCTACATTCCCACGCGGGGCCACCAAGCTGAGCACTTTCAAATAGTGTATATACTTTGCCACGTCGTCCAGTAGGTTCCTTTCCCGTTTGATGGCCTGACCGACGCTAACCGAGTTTAGGACATCCCTGATGCGTTCCTCCGTTGTGTTGCTGGCAGCTACTTGGTTCGCTCCCTCGTTAGGCTCTTCACATTTTGCCACCCCTCCTGCAGTTAGTAGCACCAGCAGGAGGAGCAGCAGAAGCGGTAGGGGAGGTAACCGAGGTAGCGGCGTGGGTCCTGCGCCAGTTCGTATCCTTCTCATTTTGGGGAGGGTAACAAATACGGATGAGGGGGGAGGTGATTTCCACACGGCCTGCAAAAGTTAACTCTTCGTGATGGTAAGCGGTTAAGACTTGGGGGAGGTGGCAACACGAGCATGTACATGCATTTCTACATGGCCAGATATATTTACGCACATTTGTGAGGACTTCCCTTTGAGCACCCCGGGGGGGAGGCATAATCTCCCATGGGTGAGCGCGCCCCAAGGGTGGTCCCCGCGGAAGGGTGTATATACAACACAAACACAGTGGGGGGTGCCCTACGCATATTTGCAAGGAAAAAAAAAAAACGCTATTTTGTCGCGCTGCTATACGGAGTAGCCATTTAAAGAAGGGGCACCTCCGCTTGGTTGACCCAGACGGGTGGACATGTGTTTATGAGCACTCCTATGGGTCTGCTATTGGCCCACCATGCGGTTAGCGTAGCCACAAATTGATAGTCCTCCACGTGGGGCATTATCCTTAAAAAACAATTTTTTTTTTTTAAAGTTCACTTGAGTGGCCCCCCATCGGCAAACGCACATCCGTCTGATTGCGTCTTCAAATGGGAGCAATGCGTCAAATGAGTCAAATGAGCAGAGTAAGAAAAAAAAAAAAAAAATGTGGTAAACAAAAAAGGGGAAGACGGGGGACCCACACAGGGTTGCATCCCCGGGGGGTAGAGACAAAAAAGGAAAAACAAACAATTCCTTGGATGCAAAAAAGTTATATTTTTTTTTTTTTTTTTTTTTTTTTTTTTTTTACCAGTGAGGGTAGGGAGTAGCACCCCGTCGGTATGACGCAGCTGCGTACTTCGCAAGACAGGCGGCTGGTTGCTACGTGGAGGATCGGAGGGGTGGGAAGGAAAAGGGTAACCCTAACTTAACCTACGCTTCACCTAACATAACCCTAACCCTAACCTACGCTTAACATAACCCCTCCCCAATGGTCAGCTAAAATACAAACTGCAGAAGAGACACCTCAAAGCTCTCGTGTTTATTTCTTTGTACCGCTCGTCAAGGCACAGCTTTAAAATGTAGGAGTAGTAGGCGTTTAGCTTGGCTTGATTTTCGCGTCCCCGCTCTGAGAGGTGGCTACGTTTGGGACCCCCGCCTGTGTTCGAGCGAGATGCCCCCTCTTTCCTGCCCCCCAGGAGGAGCATTTCCTTGACCCTCTTGAGGCTGTACAGCGCGCCCAGGTCGTCCTGCGCGAGTTGGCGGTCCTGCTGCGCCATGTAGGCCGCCAAGCTATCAGCTGAATCGTCCGCTAGGTTGCCAGCTGAATCGCTGACCACTCCACCTCCTTCTACACGGTTGGGGGCGGGCCCCCCCGACCGACTGAAGGACAGGAAGGCGTCGTAGCTGCACAGCCAGGGGTTACGAAAGAATATCAACTCCCTGCTCTTCCTCACTTTATATTTCACGTAGAGGGCAAAGATGGCCTCCAGGCTGTCCAAAAGGGTCGTGAGGCCATTCAGCATGGGCACGATGATGTTGAAGAAGGTTTCGTGGAAGTGGGCGTTTGCTCTGAGGTAGGCGGCCAGTTCCTCCTCCACGTGCTCGATTCTCGCGCTTATGTGGATGTCCCGCAGGGCCTCCGCGAGGCTGTTCGGTTGGCGGGTTGGCAGCCCATTTGGTTGGCGGTTTGGTTGGCAGTTCCGAAGCCCATTAGGTTCGCAGTTTGGCTGCCCGTTTGACCGCCCCTTCCGATGGCTGCTAGCACCTGCGCTTACCGGTCCACCCCCCCGCGGGGCATCTTCAAAGGAGCAGCGGAACACCTGCTCGAGGCTATGCACCTTCAACCGGCAGATGTTCCTCTGTGAGCTGCTCACTACTTTGCGGACGACGTCGCGCACGTTTTCGCTTCTGCGGCTTTGCAAGAGGGGAGCGGCAGCGTGGAGGTGTCCCAGGTGTCCCCCTGAATGGTGTGGCTCCTCTGAAAGGTGTAACCCCTCTGAAAGGTGTGACCCCCCTGAGTGGTCTGTCCCCCCTGAGTGGTCTGTCCCCTCTGAGTGGAGTGTCCCCCCTTCGCGGCGCTCCCTCTCCCCGGAGGAAACGCCCACCTCGCCGCTACTCTCCTTGGCGTACCTCAAAACGACTTTGTTAACGTTTCTGAGGAAGCAGTGCAAAAGGTAGTCACGCCCGCTGAGGTCCCTGCCAAATGGAGGGACGGACATGGGGAGGAAAAAGATGAGGACGTAGAAGCAAAAGGTGTTGATTCTACGTACGTTCTTCTGAGCCACCTTGAAGCTCCTGCTCCGTTTGACAGTCTTAATTATTTTTTTTTTTTGCCTTTCATCAAGGGGGTGTTTGGTGAGGTGCCGGTAAATGCGAGAGAGGAGAGAGTGGCATCTTTTCAACACGCGAATGGTTGTTTTTCTGCGGAGGCGTCTGGTTAGGAAGCGGATCGTCTTACTCCAGTTGGCCTCCTTCAAACGGGATAGGGACATACGCCACAGGGTTACTAACAGATCGGTCAACATTAAAAAGTACATCGGGTAGGTGACGTCAGTGCGAAACCCTTTCTGCGTAATGACGTTTTCCTTCTTCTTTAAAAAATCGTTCACAAAATTGTGTGCGTTCGTCAAGTCATTCACAATTCTATTTTTTTTAATTACATATCTGTTCATATTTTCCAAATAATTGCTGTTGAAGAAGAAGCGGCTTACGTCCATTTGGTATATTTCGTCCATGTGTGTGTAGACGTAATCGCTATAATCGTACATTTCGTCGAAGCCTCTTTTGTTCATTTTTTTGGCTCTTCGGAGGTACGTGTGGAAGGTGAGGAGATTCACTTTTCCGTGGAGGGAGTCGTCCCCTAGGTAGTTAGAAGCACCACGGTGGGTTGCGTCGCTTACCTCACTTATGGGCCTTCCATCGGTTTGCTTCTCCCCCCTGTATGCCGCCAACACAGGGAGGGCCTCCAAATAGTTCCTACTCATCAGCACGTGGTATATCCCTTCGCAGAGCTGCATAGTGGGGGGATCTGCCCATCCTGGGGTGATCCTCAAACTGGGGCTCTCCTGGGGGTCCTCTTCTTTCACCCCACCTGCGTCATCTTCCGTTTCAGTCGATCTGTTTCTCCAAGGGGGGTGTGCCACCTGTAGGGCATCCACATAAGTGCGGCTAGCATTCCCGTGAACCGCATCACAGGGGGAGTCTTCCCTTCGATTTGCAGTTACGTCCTCGTCAGATGAGTCCTCCCCCTTCCTGCGCGACTCGCTCAAGTGGTCAAAGTGGACGTACACATCGTCGAGGAGTTTCTCCTCAGGTGGGTCGTTAGAAACACCTTCATGTGTAGATTTCTCAGCCGCTTCTACCATAGCTCCCATGGCTGCACTGAGGGGGTGGCCCATTTGGAGTGCCCCTGGAGGGTGCCCTTCAAACTGTAGGCAGTTCATACCCCCGTTTGGGCCCCCCTGCTGAATCCCCAGGACGCCATCCTCGTGCTGATTCGTCCCAATTATATCTTTGCTTATGCTAACTATCTCATCAATGATGTCTAGGAAGGAGCTGCCCTCGTCTTCCATCGGCGCCGCCTCCTCCACCATCCGCTGCTCGGTTATGTAGCGGTAGGTCAGCGCGGGGTCCTCCTCCTCTTCCGCGTTTGCGTTTGCGGTTGCTTTCTCTTTGCCACCTATTTGATGGGGCGTCGCTGCGAAGAGCCCCACATGAGACCCCTCCTTGGGGGCTCCTTCTTCACTGCTGACCACCCCCTTGGAAACGTCTTCAACCCAGTCGGGGCTCCCCCTCCGCGGTGCTCCCACCTCCTCATCGTGCTCGAAATTGAAAAAGTCGTGTTTTCCCCACAGGGGGCTTTTGCCTCCCTCCGTTTTAGCCTCTCCCATCAGATGGAAGCAATCCATGTGGTTCCCTTCCTCCAGGGAGAGCCACCCCACACTGGGTTCTCCACGAGGGGGGGTCCCCTTCCCTATCAACCCCATCTCCGAGGTTGGACCATCACTGAGGTTTATCAATTCGTCGTGTAATTTTATTTCTTCAGTTGGGGGGTTCTTCATCATGTGACTGTTCGGTGGGGTGCTTCCCCCTCTTTTGCTATCGACCACGTGGAAAGGATCCCCCGTGAGGGACTTGCCCCACTGGTGAGGATGCAGATGCGGATGCGGATGAGGGTTGTTCACCGGGTTGTCTCTCCCCATCAGCTCCTCATCTGCGGCGGTGTCTCCGTTGACGCCACAAACAGGGGAGCCCCCCCCGGTGTGGAACCCTCCTCCGTTTGCTTCCCCCCCAGGGGAGTAGTCACCATCCAGGGGGAACAAATTACTGCGGAGCTGTCCCTCTGCTTGGGCATTTACCTGAACATCTCGTGTCATCCCCTCTGCCTGCCCACCTCCCCGCATCGCACTCCAGCTGGTTAACTCACCAAACGGATTTTCACTCCCAAGGGGGGCCACACCACCCGTGTGGAAGTCCCCCATTCGGATGGGGTCCTTCTCGTTTGAAAGGCTTCCCCCCATGGAGGAGTGCTCCTCAAAAAAGGGGACCCCCTCTGGGAAGTTCCCTCCTCCAATGAGGTTTAAAAATGGGTCCTCCGTTCGTTCTACCTGCACAGTGGCCTCATCCCATTTGAGAAAGTCCCATTGGGGGTGAAGACCCTCGTTCGGGGATGGTTCCCCCTTTGACGTTTCTCCCTCCTCTTTTGGTATGCTCGCGTGTAAATCAATCAGTGTGCAATCGTGTCGATCCCAATTGAGCGGCATCACTTTGGCTCCACCCAGGGAGGGTTCTACCTTCTCGCGGTTGCTCTGCTGAGGTTCTATGTTAAGGAGGTTACCCCCATTGCTGTTCCGACGAAATGGATTGTCAACGTGGGTCCCCTCATTTGCCATTTGACTAGACAGAGAGGCAAACGCTTCGTAAAAGAGGGTCTCCTTTGATGGGCTCACAAAACCGTTTTGGGTTGCTTCCCCCGTTGGGTTGTGTTCCCTCACCAAATGGACTGCCCCTCCCATGTGTGATTGCCTTCCTTTCGGTTGTTCGGATGTTTCTCCTTTGGTGGGGCTGGAAGAGGCGTCCTTCTTCTCTCCACCGTTGTGATGCCTCAAGTGACTACCCCGCCTTGGCATCTTCCCTTTGGAATGGCCAACCATTTCACCTTCTCGATCGTTCGCTTCCTTCGCGAGAGATTCAGACGGATCATCGACGTGCTGCAAAGCTTCCCAATCTGGAGTGACCTCACCACGCTGCCGAAATGAGCGATCCTCCCTTTCGCTTCTTCTTCTTTCTACATCTGCGGAGTGGGCACCAGTGTACTCTCCAAAATGGGGGAAGTGATTGAAAGGGGATGAAAGTTCCTTTTCCTTATTTGTTCTTTTAGCCCTCTCTTCGGGCGACACCTTTTTGTGAGTCTTTTGGGGCGCCACTACAGCTGCCTCGCTTAGCGGAGCACCCTCCACGTCTTGTATACCCTTATAACATTTCTTTTGATCCCCCCCATCGACAGGGCTCCCATCCGCACTGGAGAAGATGTGATACAAGGTCTTTATATTTTCCATGCTGACTCCTGCTGATCCTTTTCTGTTAACTTTGGTGATCTCTCCGCGGTGGTTCCTCGCCCCCACTGTCCCCCCCTGTTCTCGCTGCTTTGAGCGACTGGTCATCCTCCCACCGAGTCACCCCTCACCGAGTCACCCCTCACCGAGTCACCCCTCACCGTGTCACCCCTCACCGAGTCACCCCTCACCGAGTCACCCCTCACCGAGTCACCCCTTTTTTTCTGTAGTGAACCCACGAACAGGAGCAATTTGTGGGGCCTTCCAAAGGGGCTATCACATTTTCCGCTATATGGGGGTACAAAAAAAGGGGGGGGGGGAATAAAACTTCGCTTTTCGTTCCCCTCCAGAGTAACCTTGTCTTTCTCGTTTCGTTTGCACAACTTACGTGGGGCACTCCTTCGTGTTGGTGTGCTTTGTGCGTGGTTGACCCTCGTTGCGGCCCTTGTGAGAGCTGGGTTCGTCACCAAAGGGGTGCTTCTTCACAATTTGGCTATCTAACCATCTGGGCATCGCCTAACCTGGCCTATCTTGGCTCCATACGATTGGCAACCGTGCCACACATAGTGCGCACTGTGGAGTGCTCCCCGTCGGTCGCTCTGTTGAAGTGCCCCCTTGGATATACGGCCAAACGGGTTTCTCCAAAGCGCGGGAGCGAACTTGACACGTTTGCCCCGTTCAGTGGTGAACTTCCCACCAGAGGAAACGACCAGCTGGGCAATTGTGCATTCGAGTTGCGCGCACGCGAAGAGGGCCGCCTACCCACCCGATCGCATCGCGCAATTTTACACAGCAGAGGGGAAGCACACAAATTGATATGTTGCGAAATGACTGGAGATAATGCGAGGTGTACCTTTGACGCGCTTCCCCCTGGGGGTAGCCCCGCATTTGAAAGCAACCATTTTGGTGACCGCGAACATCGCGGTGACGATTTTGCTTTTCACGTGGAGGTGGAACTGCCCGTGTAGAGCTGCTGAACGGAGCAACTACACGAGCGCGCTTTGGAGGTGCGGAAATGTTAAAAAAAAAAAAAATAAAATGAAATGAAATATAAGCGAAGGTACATACACATGCGGGATAGGAAGAGGTACCCCCCTTTACACATGTTTGTCGTGACCCCTTCTTTTAAGCCGCACGAGAGGTGCATATGCCTACAGGAGGGGAGCAAACGGGTGGAGGGGAGAGAATGGACAGCCGAGGCTGCATCTGGGCAGTTCACTTGGCTGGTCGCTCCGCCGCTCCACCGCTCCACCGCTCCACCGCTCCACCGCTTCATCACTACACCGCTGCGCCGCGAATGGCCAGAATCTCCCGCGTGATGTTCTCCTTGATGTTGTCCGGGTACTTCCTGGCGAGCGACATCAGCTGTGTGAGGTGGTCCTCCCCATCGAAGTGGTCCTCCCCATCGAAGTGGTCCTCCTCATCGAAGTGGTCCTCCTCGCCAGCTTTGCAGTCGCCAACGTTGCAGTCGCCGCCAGCTCCGCCGCTGCTCCCGGAGGCCTTCTTAAAGGACCCCCGGTTGGCGTGAATCCAATTGAAGTTCATCCGTCGATCCCGGTGGGCGAACTTATATGCCCCGATGACCGTTTTGCGGATGTCATTTTTGCTAATGTTGCTGAATAGGAGGCGCTTCATATTTTTGAGGATGCCTGCGTACTGCCGCTTGCCGTGGATGAAGAGGAGGGTGTGCGCGTAGAAGAGGCAGTCCCTGTCGGTGATGTGCAGCAGCGCCTCGCGCGGGAAGTCGCGGTCAGCGGAAGGTTGGGCGGTAGGAAGGGCGGCAGGCTGGTCGGCATGCGGCTGGTCTCCTTTTGGCTGGTCTCCTTTTGGCTGGTCTCCTTTTGGCTGGTCTCCTTTTGGCTGGTCTCCTTTTGGCTGGTCTCCTTTTGGCTGGTCTCCTTTTGGCTGGTCTCCTTTTGGCTGCTCCCCATGTGGCTGCTCCCCATTGAGCCGCTCCACCCCCGCGTAGACGTGCCTCCACTTGGTGCGGTACTCCAAAAACAAGTGCAGGACGTGGAGGAGGAACAAATCCAAGTCGTCGTTGCTCAGCTTTATCTTAACGTAATGGATGAGCTCTTCAAAAAAGTGGAAGCTCCTTTCTAAGAGCAGACAGAAGAGACAAGCCAGGCAGTACGTGAAGGTGTATTCCCATTGAAAGACATTAATAACATTGTCTGCCTGGTTATACATTTTCTTATAAATTAAAATGTGTACGCAAAGGGAGATCTCCACACGTTTGCAGTTGAGCATATTCACGGGGTAGCCCAGCTGGGCGTTCAGCAGCGTCTGCTGTAGGGTTATGAGGTCCAGGCATCTGTGGTGGGAGCAAAATGGGGGAGAGTCGTGAGGAGGGTGCGTCTAATGTGTGCGACTGTTGAATGGGCATATGTATTTTTGGTTTCCCCCTTCGCTGAGAAGGTGACTCTCCTTCCGTGGGGACGTGCCCACTTGTGGAGGGAACTCACTTATGTATCGTGTCGATGGAGAGTTGGTACCCCTGCCTCTTCTGCGTCTCTCCAAAAAGGATGTTAAAATTGCTGGGGCGGTAAATTTTGCTGCTCCTTCTGCGAGGACGCTTGTGGTTCGGCATGATAAGCGGTTCGTGGGGCAGTTGCCGTGTGCAGGTCGGTTCCGTCTTGGAGCTACCACAGGGGGGGGAGAAGTTGAAGAGGGAGGGGTGAAACGGGGCACCATTCAAAAGGGCGTTAAACAGGCCACTAAAAAGACCGCTAAAAAGGCCGCTAAAAAGACCGCTAAAAAGGGGTGCTAAAAAAAATACCCCTTAAATGTGTTGGCGATCAGGGTGAGGTTCACCAGGGCGCTGTTCAGGTAGCCATTTTGCGCGTCCCTACGGGGAGGACCGTTTGAAAAGGTACATATGTATGTATATATATATATATTTTTTTTTTTTTTTTTTTTTTTTTTTCCTGCTATTCCCACATAAGTGGTTAGCTCTTCCCATCGGAATGGAACCTCTAAGGGGACACCCAACGAATAATTTTGTGTTCCCCCCTTTCGCGTCTGCTTCCATTACGTGTCTTGCTCGATGGAGTAGTTGTGCACGCAGAGTATGACCGCGTTGAGGTAGTCTCCGGAAAAGACCTGCGAAGTGTTGTGCAGGGCAAAATGGTTTACACCTCTATGTGGGGGGACTTTCGGGGGAGAGACAGACGATTGCAAATTTGAGAGGTGATGCGTCCACCTACCAGGTAGTTATACAGCAGGGCGTACATCTTGCGCTGCAGCAAGTGGCACTTTATTTCCTGAGGGGGGGAGAAGTAAATGGGAGGTTGGTTTGTCTCTGGTCGGGGGGGTGAAAACGCACAGCGTTCAAGCGCAACCGAGTATTGGAAGCACAACCGCATTTTTGAAGCACAACGGGGCGGGCGACTTACGCGCTGGAAGCGAGGGTCCTCGAGGCGAGACACGTTTTGGAAGGCCTTGTAAATGTAGTTGTGCCTGCACGCCCTCTTGATGAGGCGGCCGAACTGTTCACTGGAGGCGCCCTGCAGGGGGTGGACAGCGCAGCGGCGGTGAGGTTTTGCGGTTTTGCAGTGTTGCCATTGCTCAGTTTTGCACTGTTGCGGTTGCACACAGCAGGCAAGGTCCTCCTTCGGGGAGCACCTTCTTGCGAATGATCCTGAAGCAGTCCGTGGCCAAGTCGCCCTTGACGCAGACGCTGAGCAGGGTGTCCGGCGAAAAGTAGCTCCTCAGGGCGGCCAGGCGGCCGCGGTCGCCCTTGGCGCGGTTGTAGCTTGGCAGCCTCGGGCACCTGCGGTAAAGCGGTGAAGAGGTAAAGCGGTAAAGAGGTATGCGGCAAAGAGGTATGCGGCAAAGAGGCGAACGCAGCAAAGAGGCGAACGCGGCGAACGTGCTGAACGCCACCGCGGCTGCACTCACCGAGAGCCGTGGGGCAACAGCAGAGACGTGGCGAAGAGGAGGTTCCTCGCCTTCCCCGCACGGGCGCCGCCATCCACCCGTCCATCACATGTCGAGAGAGCCATATGTGCGCACACCTCGTGGAAGCTCTCCCTAAAGTACTGAGGGGACAAAGCTAAGTTGCTGCACGGATGGGCATAGCAAAGGGGGTATGTACAGGGGTCACCCATGTTATAGAAGAAACGCTCATAATGATTGGCCAGCTGAACGGATGCGAAGTACTCGAACGTATTTCTTTGCAAAGACTCGTTGTAAATCATTTTTATAAATTCTTGGAAGGCTTCCAATTTGTAGGCGAACAGGTTGATGCTTCGATTTGCTCTCTTCTGTTTTAAATAATTTGAAAATGTGAAGGTCTTCTGAGTGTTCCTTAGTTGGTCCGCTCGCGAGAGGTCGGCCCTCCTCGTCATGTTTGCCCCCCCACTGGAGAGTCTCCTCCTTGTTGTATTTCCCCAATGGGTTGTCCCCCGTTTGAGGCCTCCTCCTGCTGACTGTGGTCCACCTCTTAGACGGAGTGGTCTCCCCTCCGCTGGATGCACCCCTTTGCGAATCACCACATAGGGGTTATGCACACGACCCATCACGTAGAGAAGGAGCTCCTTCTGCGTGAGGGCGCTGACGGACGGAATCTCTCGGCAGTCCCCTCCAAAGTGCACATCATTGTGGTAGCCGTAGAGGTAGGCGAAGGCTACGCCGGTGAGGAGGTGCCTTCTCACGTAGATTGAGGCGGACGGGGAGTAAAGGCCATTCACAGAGGAGCTGAAGGCGCCATTCATAGAGACGTTGAAGGTGCCATTCACAGAGACGTTGAAGGCGCCACCCCAGAGTAAGTCCACCCAGTTCAGTCTGCAAGAAGGAAGGAGGTTGCCACTCCGGTTGGGAACAACTCCCTGGTGGGTAGACGCCCCATCATCGCTTCTTACAAGGTGGTAGGTAATTGAGGGGTCTTCTACCCCCTTTGGGAGTGAATCCCTTTTTTTTGGCTCCAGCCGGATGTGCCCCAAATAGGTGCAGCCCTTCCAGGGGTGGCTCCCCCCTCCAGAGTTCACTTGAAGGACCATTTTGTGAAGCACCCCTGGGCGATGTCTCGAGGCAGGCATATCAATTCTGCTACATCTCCTCATCAGTTTATAAGCTGGCCAGTGGTTTACCCCCACGTGAGTGCTCACCCTCCCCAGGACTTTGGCCCCCTTATGCACATTCACATTGGCAAAGAAGGTGATGAGCTCTCTATATTTCTTGCAAACATTGCTGGAGCAGTGGTACGTGCAGGTGAAGGAGAAGAACAGGTTCAGAGACACGTAGAGGTCCATGCCGCACTTGTAGAGTAGCGCCACGTGGAAGGCGAGCACGCTGAAGTGGAGTCGCTGCAGTTTAAGCGGTAGGTCCGATCCGCCCACGGCGTTCGCTCCGCTGCGATTCTCTCTGCTTCGTTTCATGGCACCCCTTTGAGGTAGGCCTCTCCCTTGACCTGCTCCCAACTCGCCAGCCACAACCCCTGCCGCATCCACGAACTGCCTATACACACACGTTGAGTGGGCGCACCTGTAGACGTAATAGTTGTGCACCCTCCGCAAAGGAAGCTCTTCTTTGGGGAGCCCTCCTCTGGGGAGGCCCCCCTCGCTGCATCGAAGGAGCGACACGATATTTTTCACCGCTTTGTATTTGCTGCCTCTCCGTTTTGCACTATCCAGGGGAAAGAACAAAGTGGGTTCTGCTAACAAGCCAAAGGAATTCACCTGGTAGATGTAGCAGGAATGGATTCTATGGATCAGCTGGTTGCACAAGTTAAAGTTCTTCACCCTCAGCAAATCAATCATCTCCTTAAGATTCAACTTAATGACCTTCTTCAGGTTCACTCGGAACCGAAGGGACGTCTGCACATATATCAGCTGGGGCAGCAGGAAGCACAGAAGGTTGCTTCCTCTTCTCAACTCCCCATAGCTTTCGTAAAAGAAGAAACAGACTTTGTAGAAGGTGTATATGAGGATGCTCAGGCTGATTGGGGGGTTCCCTCCACTGCTCTGGGGGTATCTCTGTGCTGGTGGTGACTCCGATTGGACTATCTTATAATGCCTGACGTACGCGCTATTGGCGCTCCTCCCCTTTGTCTTAACCCCGTTCGCATTGAGGCGCTTGTGGAAGAACTGGCCGAACAGACTGAACTTCTTCTTGAGCTTCCCACGTGGCGGCGGTTCCTTCTGCGTCTTCCCCTTTGAGGGGCGGTTCATTGGGGGCAGCCGCTTCAGCTTTGCGCAGCCTACCGCGAAGCGGTTGGGGAAGCGCTCGCCCAATCGGTCAATCACCTGACCGCTCACCTGACCGCTAACCAGACCGCTCACCCGACCGCTCACCCCATCGCACACCCTATCGAAGAGCACCTGCGTGACGCGCAGAAACGTCTCGTACACCTGCTGCGCAGTGCCTTCTCCGCGGACCAAGCCAGCCAGCTCCAAAACGGAAAGGCACTTCGTCAAACTGTAGGGGAGGGCGTTCTCTCGGTGAGTCCCCCCAGGGCAGTGTTTCCTCCTCGTCGGGCCCTCCTTCGAAAGGGACTCCTTGGGTGAAACACGTCTGGAAAAATCCAGATGGATGTTCAAAAAGGCGTGACGAAAGAGAGTGTGCAGGCGAGGTCTGTACAGGTCCTTCCTCAGGATGAATCTAACGAGCTCTGTCTTATCTCTCCAGAGAAGGGAAGAAATAAGGTCCCTCATTTTGATTCTACCGATTGAGTGCAAGCACAACGAGGGGGAAACGAGGGCCAACAGGTATAGCTTCTTCACGAAGGGGGTCTCAAAATGGCGAAGAACGAAGGAGAAAAGGTCTTTCAAGTTATGGCTGTCTAGATCGTGCAGCACACTGCTTAGTAAAGCTTTGACTTCCCTTTCCCCCTTTAGATTCTTCAAAAAGGAAATGATTTTTTTCTTCTTCTTCGGGTTGTTGCTCCGCCAGAGATGCACAATGTAAGCTGCTTTGCATCTCCTCTCCAGTTTGAGTAGGGTCTCCCTTTTGGAGACGCTGGTGATTGGACCCAACTTGTAATTGAGGAGGAAGGGGGCATGCTTGAATAGCCTATTTTGCAGGATGAACTGCAACACGGCTTGCTCCCCCATTGGCTCGGCCAGAATCGCTTTGAGGGTCCTCACCCAGAGGCCGCTTTTCGTTGTGGAGCGGTGGGATGGCTCAGGGGGGGACCCATTGTGGGGAAGTCCTCCAGAGTGGGGAAGCCCCCCATTGGGGAGGCTTACCTCCTCATTAAGAACCCGCTGCACCTTCCTCACCACCTGGATCGCCCTCACGTACACACCTAACTTGGCCACATTCCCACGCAGGGTGCTTGGCAGTCTCCCAAATGAGGAGAAGTCTACCTCGTCAGAGCTGCGGAGGGAATACTCCAAGACTGCCTGGCCTTCCCTTCGAAATGCTTGGCACCTCTGATAGCTGGTGTCCACGATTAGGATCACCTCTTGCAAAGTCATCCTACTGAGTGTATGGCCATCCTGCATAAATAAATTTACAATTACGTCGAGAAGACTCTCCAGAGGGGTTGTCTCCCTGAGGAGGTACGCCAGCAGTTCTTCCTTCCTGGGAAAGCTCCGAGGTGCACTAACTTTGTTCCTTTTTGATTTAAACGGATCATTGAGTGCTTCCTCGGTGGAGGCACTATATGCTTTTCCCAAAAGGGGGGAGTAAAACCTGTTTAGCTTCTTCGTGAGGGGATTCATGTTTACCCCCCCCTTGGGTGCCTTCACCAACTGGTACAGATGCAGGCAGTCTACGTTGTGCTGGCTGTCGAAGATGGCCGAGTAGAGGAGGCACTTGGTGAATCCGTTCAGGCGTTCCAGGTCGCCGTACTTGAGGCAGTGCAGGTCGATAGCGGTGCCTGCACGGTGAGCGTCACTCACGCGGTTAGCGGTGTCTGCATGGTGAGCATCACCTACGATGTCTGCTTGGCTAACCGCTTTCACACCGCTTACACGGCTAACCGCTTGAAGGAGGCTCCCCGCCGAGGCGCCCCCCTCCCGGTGGAACACCCAGAAGATCCTCTCAACGCAGCTGTACCGCTCCACGATGAGTCGATTCAAAAAGGGGTACTTCGCTGAGAAGGCGTACCCATAGAGGGTGTTAAAAATGAAGGGGAAATAGTCGTCGCATTTTTCCAGGCATAGGAACAGGTCGATCAGCTCATCTTTGTCTTCCGCGCTGGGGTTCTCGTCAGCGGGTTGCTTCGTGGAGATGGAGGAGTGCTGAGCAGCGCTGACGTCAGCGGTTACCTCTGGGGAAACCTCACTGGGGCCACCTCTCCCCGCAGGCGGCGCCACCCCTTCCTGCGTGTCGATCGCGTGCTGGACGTACTTCAAAAGGAGGAGTTTCAACTTGCAGGTTTTTTTCTTCCTTTGCTTTCTCTCTGGGGGGGAGATTCTTCGCTTCAGCTGCTCCAGCTTCCCCACGACATCCGTAAGGAAAAAGAGGAACTCCCCCGTGAGGTGCTTCTCCTCGGGTTGTTCGGCGGGTTTCTCCCCCAGGTAGTTCCGCCCTAAAGGGGGTCTCCTCGGGGCCACACCTACATTGGGGGCATCTGCTCGAAGGAAGGACGGAGTGAAGATCCCCTCCGGGGGGTCCTTCCCCAAACTGGGCGGAACCGCGGGGGATGCATTTTTTAGGCAACACTGCGTGGCCACGTTCTGGACGAGCACCCTGTGGGGGTGAATGAAGAAGAGAGAGCACATCCTCCTGGCACTGGCAAAGGAGTTACACACGAAGAGGGCGAATTTTATGAGTCTCTCCACATCAATCGTTAGAAAGAAAAAGAGGTTGTAGTTCACCCTTTTCTCATAGGCAATTTCATAGGCAATTTCACACGTGGGGAAGTTCTCCTTGGAATGCGAAGCGAACTGGTAGAAGCTCCATCGCGTTGGTCTCTCCATCATGGCGCTATACACATTTTTGATGAGCATATTGGCGTAGAGGAAAAAAAAAAACAAATAATTGATGGTGACTCCTTCATCATTCTCTAGCAACAGGTGGCAGTACTTGTCCAGACATTTGGTCATCTCTTGGTAGCTTACATTTATATATTTTTTTTTTTTCCTTTTTAAATTATTAAATTTGAGGAACATGTCCTTTAGGAAGTGCTTCCTCTTATATAGGTCCACAAAATATTTTTCTATCAACTTAGATTGCACCTTTAGAGAGTTGCTCTTCAGCAGAAGGTACTTGTTTAGCAGCACCGGTTTGGCCATCCGCGGGGGCTTTCTAGGGGGAGCTGCTTCTATTCTTTGCTGCTTCGGGGGGGCTGCTTCTGTTCTTTGCTGCTTCGGCGGGTTTTGGTTCTCTCCATTTTGCTCACCCCAGGAGGGCCCGCTCTTTATGCTTATCAGCACGTGCAGGCGGTCGACGAAGCGGAGCAGGAAGTGGGCGAGGCGCGCGCGGGGGGCGGGTCTTTCGCCGCGGCTCTCTCCATTTGCACCGCTGCGGGTCTCTCCATTAACATCGCCACATGTGTTTCCTTCCACTTCTTGACTCACCCCACCGCTTACCGCGCCCCCCCTGCGTATCTTCCCCCGCACAAAGCGCAGCAGGGCCGCCCCGCCCTCCACCGTGTTCGAGCACGTCACGCACATGTCCAGAAGATTATAAAGAGAGAACAAGTCTGCACCGCGGCTGTTCGGCAAGAGGTACCTGGTCACCTCGTTCCACCGGTATTTCTCATAGTAAAAATGCATCATTTCGAAAAAGGGGGTGAGGGACTTCTCCCGAAGAGTGGTTCCTCCTCTCCTGCGCGATGACACGAGCGGGTGCCCCATGTAGAGGCTCTTAAAGAGCGCGTTCAGTTCGAGGTAGTGCAACAGATTTTGCAGCGATTTTTTGGAGACCTCCTTTTTGTATGTAAAAAATATGAACATGTTCAGGTGGTTGTTCCTCCCGTCTGCAACGTTCCTGTAGAGATACTCCTGCGGGTCGCAGCACATCAGCTCCAGGAAGTGCCTCCCGAAGTCGGCGCTTTGGAGGTCCGCTCTTTTGAGGTCCGCTCTTTTGAGGTCCGCTCTTTTGAGGTCCACTCTTTTGAGGTCAGCTCTTTTGAGGTCAGCTCTTTTAAGGTCCACTTTTTTGAGGTCAGCTCTTTTAAGGTCCACTTTTTTGAGATCAGCTCTTTTGAGGTCCACTTTTTTGAGGTCATCCCCCTTTAAGTAAGCTCTTTCTATGCGCGTGTCACCTCTCTGCAGATCACCCTGCCGTCCACGGCGCTTCTTCCTCCGCAGCCACCTCTCCACCGTAACTACAAAATGGAAGATGGAGCTCCCCCTTCTCCGTGAGCCACTCCGTTTAGACACCCCTTTGGTGTGCACCCCGAGGGAGGAAATTCTTTTTACTTTCCCAATTAGGTGGCTTAGCATAACCCGTTCTGTGGTCACTCTTGCGGATGGCAGAATGGGTTCTATCCGGTGATGTGATGTGCTTCGCTGTGGGGAGGCAGATACGGGTGGATCAACTAAGCCGGGTGTGTTTAGCCCCCCAATGGAGTCGTTACTACCCCACATTTGAAGTACCTCCTGGGTATGTCCCATTGGTTGCACTTCCCTTCCCCGCATGCCCCATCCGTGGGAATCCCTTAGAACCCGTCTGAACCCGTTTCTTCCATTTCTCGAGTGCACATGTAAGCTTCTACCCTTTTGAATGAAGACAAACAGACGGACGTACACATCGCATACCACTTGCATTAACAACCATTTCGTGTTGAGCAAAAAGAGAGACTTATCTCCCCTGATGGATCTCAGCTTACGCAATAGAAAATTTATTAGCCACATGAACAGGCTTGGCTTCACCCCTTGCTGCCCGCTGCGTATGCACTGGAAGAGGAGCAGCGCTATGTACAGGAGGGCTTTCACTCGGCACTCCCGGTAGGTTATTCGTTTGTAGAAGGTGCGGATCTGCTCCACGTTGCTGCGCCTGTAGGGGGAGAAGCATATGGGGAGGTGAAGCAGCATGTGTGTGGGTGAAGCAGCGTGCGGGAGGAGAGCAATGTGCGGGAGGACTCACCCCTGCAGGGAGAGGAAGACAGCCCTCAAGGAGGCGTAAAAAAGGAGGAAGTTCGTGTTCGTTCTGGTCTCCCTTCTGTACAGGTGATCCTTAATGTTGCCTCGAGCCATGTGTGCCATTTTCGCGAGAAAGGAGTTACCAACGTGCTGCAGCAGGTGCAGCTGATTTAGTAGGGCGGCGCTGGAGGACTGCTTTAGTGACAGGAAAATCTCATTCTCTGTTAATCTACATTTATGGGACCCTTGGTTTACTCTCCTGTTTTGCCTGTGCAACTGGTAGTGATGGGAGGAGATGCCCACCCGCACCTCCATATCCTTTATGTAGTTGTGCAGGTGGACGTTGTTCCTGCTGGGCTTCATCTGAGAGAGGCACTTCCTCTTCACCTGGACGTCCGTGGCATTCTCCAGGCAGAAGAGCATGCAGAGGTTTTTGAGCCCCTTGAAGTTGTGGAGCAGCCTGTCCAGGTGGAGGAACTCCTGGCTAGCCATGTGCGCTTCGCAGAGGTCGAACAGGTAGCTGCGGTTTGGGAAAAAAAGAAAAAAAAATATGGCAGCAAGGGGGGTTACGCCTAGTGGGATGGCCAAACCAGCCCATCAGTGCATCTTCCAATTACCCGAGGAAGTGGACGCCCCTTATCCGCGATCCGTTGAGGCAAAACAGCAGATCCTCCTTCCCCCCACTGCGCACGGGAGAGTACAGCACGCACGTGTGCACCCAGCGGTAGTACAAATCGTCTGCATAGTTAAACAGGTGGAGTAGCACATTGACCACGAGGCCTTCATCGGAGCAGCGAAAGGTGTTAGTAGACATGAGTACATTATATATGATGCTCTTCTTGTGGTAATCCTTTGGGGTGGTCCCTTCTTCCTCCCTCCTCCTCTCTCTCATTTTGCTTGCGTAAAAGAAAAAGATGGCTCGTATGTGTGAGTAGTTAACCGTCAGGTGGAGGGGGACTCCCCTGAGGAGGACCTTGTAGGTGGTGACATCTTCCCCCTTTTCGTTCTTCCTCTTCTTCGTACTATCATTACTGTTGCTCTTATTTTTCTTCTTATCCCCTCCGGGTTGGGAGTACTCTGGGCAGAGGCCAAAATGGTGAGCTGCGCCTTCCTCACCGTTGTGGTGGAAGACGAGGAGGACCAGCCATTGGTACACTTTGTGGAGCGCCTTTTGCGCGAGGTGGGTATTCTTCGGGGGGGTTCCCCTCCGGTGTGCATCCCCCCCGTTGATCATTACACTGGGGAGATGAGATGAGTGGTTTGGGGCCTCTCTCTGGCGTGCATCCCCACCGCTTCCTTCCCCACCGCTTCCTTCCCCACCGCTTCCCTCCCCACTTGCACAGCACACGGAAAAGAAAAACAAATTGTTCACAAAAAAGTGGTTAAACTTGAGGAGGTACAAAAAAATGTGGCGGTTCCCCCAGTCCTTTCTCTTTAGCTTCTCCACCAGGGCGTCGATGTAGAGGTCCACCACACCGTAGTACAGGTGCGTAAATATGGCGCAGCAGTTTTTTATCATTTGGCTCACCGGGTCGGGCAGCGTCTCCCCGTCCGCCTCCGCTTCGGTTGGCGCGTTCTCCTTGAGGGGGCTTTCCCCCATCTGCCCGGAAACGCCCCCTTCGCGAGCTACCCCCAATGCTGGAGTACCATCTGCCCCACCTTGCAGATACTTACCAACCGAGGGGTAACCCCCATCGGAAAGAACAAGCAGACTCAGCAGGAAATCAAAAAAGGACTCGTTCAGGCAGAGCGTCCTAAGTAGCTGCACACCCAAGGCAGGGAGGAAAAACAGCAGGCAGAACAGCTCCCGAAAAAGTGCAGCCACAACGTCGTGCTGGCAAAAATAACTTGTCTCCTCTTCAAACGTGTTTATGTAATTGTATATGGGCGCCTTATTAATGATGTGAAGCGGGGGGATATAAATGATGTGCATGGGTGGTGTTCCTTCCGCTTTGTTTTTCTCCTCCGGTTCGTTGCTTTCGCAGGTGGGGGAGGCTGCAGGGGCATTCGCTTTGGCCCCGTCGGCCTTCTCACCGTACACCACTCTGCAGATGTGAAGGACGAGCTCGTCTATCTCGCGCAGCTCATCTGTTTCGTTCATTTGGGGGCGATACGACTGTTTTGCTCTTCTGTTGGGGGAGTCACCCCTTGGGGGAGGGTTCCTTCCGGGGGGGGGTCCCCCGGCTGGCGCGCTGAACGGCACAATGCGGTTAAATACGTTGAGGAGGCGCCTCTGGCGGCGCTGCAGTTTGGCCTTCCACCGCGTTGACGATCGTTGGGGGGGATTCCGTGGTGGGTCCCGCTTCCGCCATGGCGTCCCCCTCCCCAGGAGCAGCTCCCCCGCCTTCACGTACAGGTAGTAGACCCTCCGAAGGCACTGCACCGTGTCTAGGGAAAAGGCAAAAAAGGAGGGGTCTTCGAACGCGCAGAGGTAGTACTCCCTATTCACCACTATCGTTGCGAGAAGAGCGTCGAAGGCAATTTTGCTATGCAGCTGCTCAGGCACGTACTTCTTCCTCAAGAGGGGCCGCAGCTGGGGAGGCAGCCTCTGGACGCTTCTCCATGGCTGAGCTGCAAGCTGTGCTTTCGTCACCCCACAGGTGAAGAGATTCCCAAGTATCAGGCCAACAAACCGGTTGTAGTCACGTGCCACCTTTAGGAGGAAGTGAGCACTTGACTGCTCGCTTGAGAAAGTTTGGAGAGGACAGCAGCCATAGGATAAATACCTCCGCATGAACTTGAGGGTTTTCTTTAAGTAATACAGCTTCTCTGATGAGGAGTCCGTCGGTGTGTCGCCCCACTTTCTTCTTCTGCTTCTTCTGCTTCTTCTGCTACTTCCTTTCCTTTTGCTCCTCCACTTCTTTCTTCTTTCCCTCCCCCTGATGAACTCCCCCCGCGTTAGCAAATTTCTAACGACCAAATGGTGCAGCGCTGCCCGGGCGAGCTCATACTGCGACAGGTTTATGTAGTTGGCGACGATGGTGAAGGTTGCCTTCCGGTTGGCTCGGCCCAGGAATGAGTAGTTCATTTGGTTGGTGGGCGGAGGGATGGCTGGTGGGGCTCGCACAGGCAAGGCCGCTTATATGTGTACGTGGAAGCGCTGAAAAAGGGCGTGTTTCACAGGGGAGGCAGCCAAGTAGGGGGGTACCTCCCGCGTGGAGATCTTCACACACTGAATTGCGGAAGAGAAGGATCGGTCCCCCCAAAAGAAGGTCACTCATGTGAGCTGATTGAATGGAAAATCATTTTTAGCGAATCTTTATCTGAGTGGCCATTTGCACACACGGGTGGCTCTTTTCCTATTTTAAACGTTTCCGAGGTTAAGCATGTTGGGGGAAGCGCGCAAAGAAGGGGAAAAAAAAAAAAAAAAAAAAAAAAAAAAAAAAAGTTGCACAATGTGGGGCGGTCGGGGGAGTGCATTAGGGAAGGTGCCCGTGTGAGGCGCACAAGGGGGGGGTCACCCACTAGAGGGCCACCTTCTACCTTCCCGCGAGGCTAAGGCTCCGCTGACGCTCCGCTACTACGCCACTCCACCGCTCCACCGCCAACCTCACAGCTGAGCTATTTTTCCGGCGAGGGGCTGCTGGAAGACGGAGAAGACCCGGTCGAAGTAAATCTGTGCGTAGACGTTGTTGCGCACGAGGGTCTGCAGGGAGTGGCGGATGGTGGTCCTCTCCTCGTTGTAGTTGATGCAGAACTGGCTGCTCTTCAAATTCAAGTAGGTGATGAAATTGGAGATGTTGGGGTACTTCATCTGCAGCCCCTTGGTGATGGTGACCCCGAGCTCCTTCTTGTTGCATATGTCGTCGTAGGCCTCCACCCTGAGGTTTTTCTTGCCCGGCTTTTGGTCGCTGGAGATGTGCGTTTTGAACTTCTCGTCGACGCACACGTACACGAGGACGTCGGACGCGTAGGGGGCAGCTCCCTCCGCGGTGGTAGGGGCGGTAGCGGTGTTCGCGGCGTGCTGGCCGGGCGGAACCTCGCGCAAGTTGTCCTTGAGCAAAAAGAGAAAGTACTCCAGCATGAGGTAGATGTACTTCTTAGAAACCAGCGGTTTGAGGGACCCCTTTGGGCTTTCGCAGTTGGGGCTGGGGCAGTCCTTGGCTCCGTTCAGAAGCACCCGTCTCGTCTTGACCATGCAGCTGCTGCAGACGTAGAGCTGCTTATAAAAAGTGGCAAACAGGTGGTGGAGGAAGGAGAAAATGTAGTTGCGTATTTGCTCAATGGAAAGGTACCTCAGGCAGTTATTGCATCTGAAGTATTTTATAAAAATGGCTGGCTTGACGTTGTGGGAACAGTATGAACAAGTCAGGTAGCCCTTCAAGTGGATATCTTTGAACCTTTCCTCGGACTCGTTTAGCAACGACAAGACATTTGCTTCTTGGTAATTCTCCTCAATTTGAAGGTCCGTTTTTATTTCCCTTACGTCGTAGATGTTAAAACAGGAGGCCAGCTTCTCTGCACTTGTTCCTTCTATGTACTGGCACAGCCGGTTGATAGGGGAGAGGATTTGGTTCCTAATGTAGTAGTCCTTATCTACCCTCAAGTTATGCTTGTGTATTTCGCTGAGGCTGAAGCAGCAGAGGGAGTTGCTCAGCTTTTCGTGGCCCGGCTTGTTAAAGAACCGGCAGGCGTCCTCGCTCGTGCACACGCAGTACTGGATCTCCTTGTTGACGCTGATGTTGTAGCCGTCCTTCATCATGCGCTCCGCCACGAGGACGTGCCCCAGGGAGTTCTTCTCCTGGTACTCGCTCACGTTCTTCGTCAGCTTCTTCGTGATGGTGAAGAAGTCCAGGTCGAACCTGTGAGGAAGCGGAATAGCGGCAAGTGGAGTGGCAGTGAAGTGGTGAGTGGAGAAGTGGAGTGGCGGAATAGCGGCCAAGTGGAATAGCGACGAAACGACGAAGCGGCGTCGCTCCACACCGCAATGCCCTACTCGTCCGCCAGGATCCGCTGGTGCACCCCGCGCAGGTACTCATGGATCTGCTCCGAGAGGTCGTTCTCCACGGGGGGGTCCGCGCTGCCCGCGCTGCCTGCACCGCCCCCACCGCCAACCGCCTGGCCATCCTTGCTGCTAAAAATGATCTTCAACACCTCATTGCCAATGAGCTTGGAAATTCGGCTAAAGTCCCTCTTGATGAAGTTAATTCCCTTCATTTCATATTCGCACCTTTCCATGTTTGCGTCCACGACCTTCGCACAGGCGTACTTCTTCTTCTTCAGGAGGAGGAGTTTAGAAAAAATGCACTCGAGGTCTAGCTCCAGTCGTTTGTAGCTCTTGTTGATCGTATTCTTAATGACGTGAGCTAGTCTGAAGGCCTCTTTATAGTTACTCCCGCCTTGCGCCTTTATCCCCGTATCTATCATAATGGAGTCTGTGTCTCCGTAGATTACCTTCAAATTGAATTCTCTTTCCACTCTGGACTTGGTGTGTTGGAGCAGGTTCCTTCCCTTCAGTGTGATGAAGGCAGCCATGTGCTTCGCGTAGAAACGGTTGTTTGAGTTTCCCAGGCAGCCATATATGCTATTGCTTATAAGCTTTATAGAAAGCGACTGTATTAGGAGAAGTTCCTTCTTTTCTTTGTTCTTTTCGTTTGCGATTAGCTTCTTTATGAATGCTCTCTTCTCCACGAGGTTCTTCAGGATGGAGGGCAGGATGCCCGGCTTGGTCCTATCAAAGTCGTCAACTTCGACCGCTTCGCTGAGGGCGACTGCCGCGTCTGCCTCCGCGTCGCCTAGCTCGGTGGAGATGGCCCCCAGATTAGCGGCTTCCCCCAGATTAGCGGCTTCCCCCAGATTAGCGGCTTCCCCTCGGTTGGCGGCTTCCCCTAGATTGGCGGCTTCCCCTAGATTGGCGGCTTCCCCCCTCCCCTTCAACGTGCTGAAGCACACGTTGTACTCGATGATGATAGAGGGGTAGAGGCTGTTGAAGTCGAGGTAGAGGACGAAGGTGTCGTAGTAGCCGCAGAGGGGCTCGAGCACGAGTCCCCCCGAGTACTTGGCGGCGGCTTTGTTCTTCACTTGCTCGCTGTCAATCTTCTTCACCCGCTTCTTAACCACGGGGGTGATGAACTTCTTCCGGTTGTACTCGTGCAGGAGGAAGTACTCGATCCGCTCGCTGGTGTAGCACAGGAGGCTCCTGGCCCAGAGGTAGCCGCTGAGCTTGGTGAGGTCCCTGGTCTTCTCGATGATTTGCAGCACCTTGCACACGTTCGCGATTTCCTGCACGCAGAAGAGCTGGCTGTGTATGTACATGTTCAGGTGATTTTCCAGCAGCTGCTGCGCGTCGTACAGGTGGATGTTGCTGCAGTTCAGCAGGTTGATGTTGTTCACGGAGAAGTCTTTGAAGACGTTCGGGGGGGAGGAGGCAGAAGCGGTGGAAGAGGTGGAAGCGGTGCCAGAGGCGGCGTTGGCCTTGCTGGCCTTGTTAGATGACCTTGCCGCACTCGCCGCGTTGGCCGCATTGGCCGCCTTCGCGGCACTCGCCCCCTCCTGGAACCTGCCCCTGACGCTGTCGACGATCTCGTCCATGCCGTAGCTGGTGAGCTTAATCAAATCCTTGCAGAGCATGTAGATGTCCACGATGAGTCTCCCCTTGATGTTCTGAATTATGTTATACATCGACCCAGTGCTACTCGTCCCGTTAAACTTATTTACCTTCATCTTGTCGTTCTTCTTCAGCTTCTTCTTCCGGCTAAGGAAATCGGCATTCAGGTTATGGACGTTGCATCTGTGTATGACGAATTCGAGATCAAAATTTAAAATGTTATAGCCGATGTAGATGTCTGTGTCTAGGGTCTTCAACTTTTGAAGAAAGGCATCCAACAGGTTCTTCTCCGAATCGAATAGCTTGGCATTGCTCTTATTGTAGGTGAGATTCTTTTTCTTTGCCGCCTTGGTGGATATGCCGCAGAAATTGATGTACTTCATGCCCTCCGCGTCCACCATGGAGCAGATGCTAAACACCTCGTGGTGGTTCTCCTCGTTGAGCAGCGACACCACCTTGATGACTACTTTGTTGAGGTCCAGGTCGGCCAGGTGGCCGCTCCCCCCCGCGCTGGGGTCCCCCTTTCTGTGCCCCTCCTCTGCCGCAACCCCGTTAGGGGTACTCCCTCCATTAGCGGCACTCCCTCCATTAGCGGCACTGCCGCCGCTACTCCCGCCGCTAACCGCGCTAACCCCGCCAATTGCCGCTTTCCCCCCGAGGCGCTTCTCCACCGGGTAGACGTTCTTCCAGTTGGCCGTGGTGCAGTCGAAGTAGCAGTACGTGAGGTTGTTCGTGAGGTTCAGCTTGAGCCCCCGGACCTTCACCCAGCAGGGCAGCTTCAAGTTCTTCTTGATGACAAAATTTTCTATGACATCCTCATTGCAGCAGTAGAAGGCGGAGTAGGTCCTCCCAGACAGGTACCTCTCGCTGATCGGGTCGCAGTTATACGTGTAGAAAATTTTTGCATACACATCTTCATCACTCGAGCTGAGGTTCAAATTTCGCCTCTTCACAATTTTACATTTGATGCTCTCGATGTTATGGTACTTCCTCACCGCTCGGAACTCCTCCAGAAAATCCGACATAATACACGTGTTATAATTTTTGTGCCCGTATTTGATTTCTACCCCGTCTTTCTTATAAACCATTGTTTTGGATAGGAGGAAGTAATAGCACCTGTACATGTCCTCAATGTAGATGCTCACGCTTCGGTAAATTTTGAACTTCGTTAAGGTCCTTCCGAACATTATAATGCTATTTCTGTGTTTGCAAATGTCAAATATGTATACGTTCACGAATCCTGTTTCTTCGTTCGTCACCAGTTCATCTGGTTTGTTTTTCATCCCGATGGTTGTGATGAGACGACTCTTTTCTTGGTCGTCTTCCCCATCGCAGGGGCTTCCCCTCACTTCGTTCTTCATTTTGATAGTCGCAGGGGGGGGGTCTCCCATTTGCAGGAACGTCTCTACAGGGTGGTTCTCCTCCAGCCTCGCCACAATGCTGCGCTGGTCGGATGACTGCCCCTCTGGTGTACTCTCCTGTTTTATTCCACAGAGGGGGGTGCCTCTCTCGTTTCGCTTCTTTACATCTTCTTCCTCCCCTTTGCAAATTTCCGTTGAGAAATCCCCTGGTGTGTACTTAACCCCTTCCGGGGTAGCTCCCCCCGTGAGCACTCTCCTCTTTTTGCTTCTCTCCGGAGTCCCTTCCCCGTCGAGGTGGTCTTCCCCATCGAGATCGCCTTCATCTACATCCGCAGCGGTCGCGTCAACGTTTTCTTCATGCTCAGCCTTCACTTGCGTCTTTACCTGCCCCTCTGCCCCTTTCGCGCGAAGAAAAGGGTTGTACCCGTGTGTTCGCTCTGCGTGTGTAGTTCCGCTGCTTGGGGCCACCCCCGAGGGGGCCACCAGATGGGCCGCTGAACGGGCCACTCCTATCGAATTGCCTCCAAACTGACTAACACCCGTTTGCCTACTGCCGCCACGGACGATCTGCCTAATGTGGCACCCTTCTCTGCTGCTGCGGTCCCTTTCGTAGGAGTCCCTGGTCTTCCTCTTCGCGTTGAAGTGGTCCGACTCGCTGCCACTCGAAGACGAGTTCGCGTCCATCAACCGCTCGATGTCTTTTGCCTTGGATATTTCCTCCTTGCTTAATTTACCTGTCGAAAAGATCTTCTGGATTTTCTTTTCGCGGATGAAGTCGTCAATGGGTGTGTTCCTCTTCGCCTTGGCTTCCTTCTCGGCCGCTGCGGGGGGGTAGAAGAGCAGTGGGAAGGTGGTGAAGAAGAGGAGTGGGAAGGTGGTGAAGAAGAGGAGTGGGAAGGCGATGAAGAAGAGGAGTGGGAAGGCGATGAAGAAGAGGAGTGGGAAGGCGTCGCGGAGGAAGGTGTCGCGGACGAAGGCGTAGCAGACGAAACCGGAACAACGCGTGATGGCCGCCCCATCTCCACGGTATGTGTGACTTACTCCTCTTCCGGAGAAGGCCGTAGTTAATGTCCTCCACGATGACGTCATCGCTCGAGTCGAAATCCTTGTCGCCTGCGAAGGGCAGAGAGGGGGGAAGGCAGTCACGAAGGGGGGGGGGGATCTCAGAAGGAACGAAGCTAAGGGAGATACATTTGAGGACACCCCTTTTTAGAGTCTCACCTCCCACGATGAAGTTCTTTAGGGAGTTTTTGTTTTCGATGTATCCCTCTTCGTCCACCACTTCGTAAATGTCGTCATTTTTGTTCTTCACCTGGGGGGGAGGAATGAACGAATGGACGAATGAATGATGAGGGAGATAGAGAGGGGGAGGGAGAGTCATTCACATGGTGAGCACAACGCACAGGAGAGGGGAGACCCCTACACAGCTTGGCCACGCAGAAGCACCGCACAGCTTCGCCACACAGCTACTCCACACTCACCTCGTAAAAATCCGTCGCCTTGCATTCCTTGGACCTCTGCTTCTTCAGCTTGTCGAACACGTTACTCATGTTGGCGGCTCCTGGGGGGTTGCGGCGGTTGGAAAATCGGGCTGCTAACGAGGCGGCAAATTTCAACCGCTAACGAGGCACCCGTTCGTGCTCTAACGGACTGCAGGTCCCCAATGCGGACGCCTGTGGGTCTTCCGCTCGCCCCTTCCCCTCGGGCTAGCCAAAAAGCGCGTGGGCTGAACGAACTGAGCGAACTGAGCGAACTGAACGAACTTAACACCGCCGCTGATTATCAAGGCGGGGGAAATTTCAGCTACGCCCCTTCGCCTCAGCCTTCTCGAAATTGTGTACGCCTGGGGTGCCCATGTAAGGATGTACGTATGTATGCATGTGCGTATTTGTGTACACGCATGTGTTTTCTTTTTTTTTTTTTTTTTTTTTTTTTTTTTCCTTTCCGTGCTTGCGTGAAGCGTTTCACCCTCGCGCCGGGTCGCTCAACTCAGGGCGGAAAAAAAAGGTGCATATTTATGTACGCACAAAAAGGGTCAGTGGGGATGCCGATGCGTTGTGTGGCTAGCTATGCGAACACACGCGCGGAGCTCACAGGGGCGAGGTTCTCCAAAGGGAGCGCTCCAAACGGAGTTCTCCAAGCGTAGTTCACATTCGCCTCGCTTCTCAGTGCACATTTCGCGCGGGAATAGTTCCCCCTTACCTCTGCCTCGCAGTCACCCCTCGGACGCAATTGAAAGGAAGCACATAAGCGCATCGCACTGCGCACACGAGCGCCTTCTCTTCAGTTGCGCGAATGAGCAGGCGGAAAAATCGCATCTCGGAAGTGAACCCCGAAATGTGCTCCATAAAGTTAGAGCGGTACTCTCCCGCAGCTTCACCTTTGTAAAAATGACGAGGCGCGTAATGTACACGATCCCTCCCTTTGTCTTTTTTTATTCTTTTTAATTTTTTTTTTTTTTTTTTTTTGCAAGTGCAAAATGTTAAAAGGTTATTTCGGGAAAGGCGCAAAAGGTGTACGGTGGGCAGGTGCATTTTAAGTAGCTCCTCCTCTGGCCTGCCCTTTGCAATTGCAGAGGAGGGGCAGCGTGAAGACAACGGTGTTACGATAGGGGAGGATGCACAGAAGGAAGCTATTTTATCTTCTTCGTAAATTTTTCCTAATATTACCAGGGGACACATGCGCGAAATGGGAATGGTGAAAAGGGAAAAAAACGCCAAGTGGTTTTTTTTGCGTGTGAAGCGGTTCCACGCTCCCTTAGCTTAGCATACCTCAGCTTAACTCAACCCGGCTGCCTCCCCCCTTCGCGCTTCAACCCTGCAGGAGCGTTGCTCAATTGGGAAAGAGGCCAGCGAAACGGCGAATTCGCCGGAAAAATAAAGCGTAAAGATGCGAATGGCCCAGGGGCCAAATGGCAAGGTGAGAAGGTGAGGAGGTGATAAAAGGTGGGCGAGCTGAACCAGGTGGACCACCAGATATGGTTCGACTAGGTTAACACGGACTTCGCTTCGCCCCGCGCGGATACACACGAGGGGTTACAGCACACACCCGCGACAAGTGTAGCGAAAATGCTAACCGCGAAGGTAAGGTTGGTCCCCTTTACTTTTATTATTTTTTTTTTTTTTTTTTGGAACCACTTGGGAGGAAGTTCGCCCCCGAATTGAACGTACAACTTGCACATGACGCGAGTTGCGCTTTCCTCTGCTAGGTTTTTTTTATCGCATACGGGAAGGTGGATGAGGGAGTGAACGAGCGTGTAAGAAGCGCGCAAACGTTTGCGTACATGAGCGTGTAAACTAGCGCGGAAAAGTTCGCGGAAACGTTCGCGGAAACGTTCGCGGAAACGTTCGCGAGAACTGTTCCCCTCCACTTTGCTCCTCTCCGCTTTTGCGCCGAGTGTGACGCTCCCGTATTGCTTGTTCCGGGCACTCCCTTCGAAGTGGCACGTATGTCAGATCGAGGGCTCCAAATGACGCGCGGGAGTTAGTGCGTTGCCGGTATAACGCGCAAAAGGGCTGACTTTTCCAATTTTGAGCTTCTCCCAATTTTTGGCAAAGTGTTTATTTTTTTTTTTTTTTTCTTGCAACTTGCTTTTTCATTTTGGCTAGTCTGCCAATTAGTAAATTTTTTTTTTTTTTTCTGCAATTTATTGCCGTTCATACCTTTTTTGGCTGTTTTTTTTTTTTTTTTTGCTATTTCCCCTTTTCGCGGCCTTTTGGTACCCCTATTTTCCCCCCTTCACGCTTAACACATCCAGTTTTTTTTTTCTTTTCGCGCGCTTCGACTGGCAGTTTGAGGAAGAGACCCAAACGCGCGCAAGGAGGTTTAGCACATTTAAGGGTATATTTGCTCGAGGGCAGTTTTAAAAAGAGGGAAAAGCAGAAGGAACAAGATATTTGCCTGACCTGTTCATGCGAATACGCGGCTGTGCAGGCGCTTTGGCATGCACATTTGTTGGAGCGCCGCGTGAAGCCTTCCGGCCGTGCGCGTACAAATTGTGCCATTGCGACCATTGTGATCGTTGCGAGGGAGCCGCGATCCACCCGCGACCCACCTGCGAGCCGCTTCTTTTCGCCAGTTAGCTCCTTTGGCGAGCTCCCAGGTTGGCCGCCATCGCCCGCCCAGCGCTGCCCACACCGCATCGCCAGACTAGTGTTGCCCCACCCCACTTCCAACTTCTCAACGCCCCCCCCCAAAATGCTAAATTTCGGCGGAAATGGAAGGACCAGGCTAAGCGAAATGAACGTCCTGCAAAACGAAATGCAGGAGATAAACATAAACGACAGTGGCTCGAAGAACGACTACGACGATAGCACGTACAATGACGCGAGCACGTGCCACGATAGCAACATGGTGTGCAACGAGGGTGGCTGCTTTAAGGGAGAATTTACCCCCATAAGGAACGATCACAGCAATTCGTTTAGCGAGGGAACAGGTGTAACCGAGGAAGAAACGGAGGAGGAGTCAAGCGGGTACGATGACAAGCAGTCAAAAGAAGTGCTCAATTGCGATTATTGCAACAAGCATGTGTACGCACAGGTGAAGACGTATACCCCCCCCTTTGTGTACCTACTCGTAATCATTTTATTTCTGCTGATCTCTTTCTTCACCATATTTTTACTTCCTCTATTGTACTTAACGTTTAAGCAAAAAAAATACACGTGCCCGTACTGCGAGAAGAACTTAAAATCGAGCGAAAAATTATTTCAAGTGAAGAGAGAAAATCAAATTTTAACTTTCCAATTCCCCAAATGTGCAATAATAATTTCTGCGAAATATTTGGCCCTATTTCTGTCGCTAATTTTTTTAATTTTTTTTTTTTACATAATAAGAATTTCAAGCAATTTTAATTTGGACAATCTAGCCAAGGGTCCCTACATAACGGCTAGCTGGGTGGACTACCTGGAAGACTGTGGGCACAAATCACAATTAAGAAATAAATTCAACAGCATACACAATTTTAAAAGCAAATATGATGGATACACAGTCATATGGTCCGGTCAGTTTCATCAAATAAAGGAGGGTTTTTTTAATAGCAATTCTTTGTTCATTCGAATGAACCCTTCGGAATATCGCTACGACAAACCAGACATCAGGGCCCTTTTCACGGACTCGCTAATTTCCCAAGTGGAAAGTTTACAGAAAAATGATGTGATCGAATTTGAATGTACTCTTATACAGATTAGCAAAAATAAAAACCCCCATCTGTGCATCCTGTGGAACGTCACTTTGATGGAAAAGTCCGAGCAGAGCAACTTCAATGTGGTCGATTTTGTGAAGCACCTCTCCATCCTGGACATGATTAACAGCAGCTCCAACGCCAACCCGTTTTTCATGAACCTCAGCAATAAGGGCGGCGAGGTTAAGCGGTCCATCAAGATTGTGCGGCTGGCCCCGGGGGGGTTAAGCGGCGGTATTGGAGGCAGTATTAGCGGCGGGATTGGCGGCGGGCTGGGGGATGGCCTCTCCGACGGGGACCTGTTCGAGACGCCCAACCTGCTCCACTCCAACGACGAGTACGTCTTCAACTTTGGGGGAGGTGACCACATTAAGCACAGCCCCACGGGGGTGGGAAGCGGCTCCAATTTTACCTTCATGCAGGATGTGGGCTCAGGTGGGAAGTTCAGTCTTCGAGATTTTGTAAACCGAATGGGAAGCAAGAAATCTGGGGTGGACTTTACAGACGATGAGGATGACGAAGAGGAAGAGGAGGAAGACTATGACTATGATAGTGAGGGAGAGAATGACTACGACGTGGACGACATACAGGCTTTGAATAATGCGTATGGGCACCACTCCGGTGGAAGCTTCGACCCCTTTAATCGTGGCGAGTTCCGAGCGCAAGGCAAGAAGGACGGCGCGGAGATGCCATCCTTCCACAAGCTTAACCATGGGGACGATGGGGCGGGGCTCACCACCGAGGAGCGCGCGACGGAGTATCAGCGGGATGTGCACGAGGAGGGGGCGCCCGGGAAAGCGGCAGGGGGAGCGGCACTCGGGGGAGTAACTAACAGTGAAGCCCCTAGCAACAAAGAAGCGAACCACGCATCTCCCAACAGTGAAGCCCCTAGCAACAAAGCGGCCAACCTCGCACCTCCCAACAGCGGGGGCGGCGAGAAAAGCACGCAGAAGGACCCCAGTGGGGGTGGCCCCAAGGACCCCCCCGCGAGTGAGAAGCGCGGCAGGAAGATCGACCAGTTGGCAGGCGACAAAAAGGACAAATGAGGGGAAGGCCCGTTGGGGGTGCCTCCTGTGGTTGGAATGATTTCGCCCGCTATGCTGTGCGTACGCCGCTCACTCGGCTTCCTCTCTTCCTCTCTTCCTCCGCTTCCCCACCTTACTGCACCCCTCATTTTTATTTTCAATTTTTTTTGTGGCCGCACAACGGTGGAGGGTCCAAGTGGCAAGCCCGCGGAAGCACCTCGAGTCCAGTGCGCCAACGTGCGCTCACTTGAGTGAACATCATTTGGGCCGACGCAGAGAGGGGGGTCTCCCTGCGAAGAGGTGGCCGTGGGGCAGCACACATGCTTATATTACGTATAGCTGTGTGAGCTCTGCACCGCCATCGCCACCGTCACTCCCCTCCACATGCATGCACACACAGGATGGAGCATTCCCCCCACCTATGTGACCCGATTGGGGGAAGCTCCCATCTCCGCTGCGTACTTTGTTTATGTCTCCCGCTTGCATTTCGAAGGGGGAGTAGGGAACGAGACAGAAGAGGAGGCATGCGGCGAGATCGGAAGGGCCTGTAGTGGAAAGGGTTTCCCATGTCTGCGGCGTTTTGTGAAAGGGAGCAAAGTTACGTTTGTGTCTCCTCGGCTCGCTCCTCTCCATTTTTGTTAATTTGAGTGGCGGTCCCGTTTTGCACTGCGTCCCGTGTGGTGCGCTGTTTACTACCATTTTAATATATTATATTTTATTTTTTTATTTTTTTTTTATTTTTTATTTTTTCCCCTCCCCATTTGTGCAAACCATTCCATCCGCGTGCCTGGCAGCGGCCCCCTACATTGGAATTGCACACCGAACGGGGAGGGACCACTCGTGTGATAATAAGGCAGGCGCCCCCCCCTCTTTGGCCCCGATTTGTTCTTTTGGCTCGACCCGCGGAGGTGTAGCAAGGAGTGGGGTAACCTCTTCCCTTTTTTTTTTTTTTAATCTTACCCCCTGGGGTGCATGTATGTGTATGTATGTGTGTGTGAATGGGGGCACAACTTTCGCCCGCATGGCGTCATCCGTTTGAACTTGGCGCGAAGCGGCATGGCGTTTTTCAGTCCAGACTGGATTAATTATTTTTCCTTTTTTTCACTGCAAGACTGTCTGGGTGGTCGATGAACTGCGATTAGGTTTTGCCGGAGAGGCCAAGTTAGGCGAGTTGTGGTTTGCCAAGTAGGTTAGTGAAGAAAGGAGGGTTGTTGGATGGGTGGTGCGCAAGGAGTAATGAACCTTGGGTTGCCGTGAGGGCGACACGCAGCGGTGAAAACGGCGCGGTGAAAAGTAAGCCGGTGACGGCTAACTCGGTGACGGCTAACCCGGTGACGGCTAACTCGGTGACGGCTAACTCGGTGACGGCTAACTCGGTGACGGCTAACTCGGTGACGGCTAACTCGGTGACGGCTAACTCGGTGATGGCTAACTCGGTGACGGCTAACCCGGGGAAGTCTAAACCAGCGAGCACCCCCCGTGGAGGCCGCTTCCGCTTCGCTACCGCTTCACCCCCGCTGCCGCTTCCCTACCAACTACTCCCGGGACTGCTCAACCTTGCGGTTCCGGTAGTGGGTGTTGAAGTGGAAGATGTTGATGGGGACGGGTTCGTCCTCCTCGAGCGGCTTCTGCCTGAGGTTCTTCTCCCCATCGGCGTAACTGAACCAATTGAACCACTTATATTTGTTAAATTGCTCCACGTCCTTCTTAATGTATATGTGCTTCAAGTTGTATCTCTCCAGTAGGTGCTTTTTTTTCTCCTCGGAGAGTTTCACCCCATATTTGCTCCTTCCCCTCAGTCTATTTTTCACTGGCAGTAGGTCGTAGACCCCTCTAATAGCTTTGTAATTACACCCTGGGATGTCCTTGCATCTGCCACCCCGCACAAGAATGATGTTGTGAGTATTCAAATTATGGCCTATTCCTGGGATGTACACGGAGACGATTCTTCCCGTGGACAATCTAACTCGAGCGATTTTTTTTAACCCCGAATTTGGCTTCTTAGGGGTCTGCACTCGGACCTTCAAACAGATTCCTCTCTTTTGTGGAGCTCCTTCTAGCCATTTGGACCTCCAGTTTTTTTTTTTCAGCTTGGGTATTTGCTTGGGCCTCCTTTTATAGAATAACCTCCCTCTGATGTTTTTTGTACTAAACGGTTTGGACCCCCTGGGGGGGGGGTTCATCGGGGGAAAGCCGTGGGGGGAAAGGGGCGGGGAAAGGAGTGGGGTCTTCTTCGTGTGGGGGTAAAGGAGCGGAGTCACTTCCCCTACGCTATCTTTTTTGCTCTTGGTGTAGCTTTGTGGGGGTAACCGTGCAGAGGGTACTTCCACACAGGAACTGCTTTCTCCGTGGGGGGTCACCCTAAGTGGTGGGTACATGGCGCGGGGTTTTACCCCCACGGAGGTGGCCATTAGGAGGGGGCCCCCAGCGAGGCCCCCAGCAAGGCCGTGGCTGTAGCTGTGACTGAAGAAGAGGCGCCTCCAGGTGGCGGGGAGGCTGCTTCCGGGGGGCTTCCAACCCGAGATGAGCTTCACAGCCGGGGGGAGGTTTCCCCCGGGGACTCGCATCGTCCGTTTCGCAGGCGGGTGGAGCGAGCTCTCGTGTTAAGCACGCTGGTTAGGCGAGTTTCCAATGTGAGGCCGAGTCGCCGTCATTTTTGGCTTCCCCCGAGGGGAGCTCCTCTTCTTATCCGTTCACCCCACAAGGGGGGCTCTCCACGTGGCGCATCAGGTGAGGCCAGATCGGTGGGGCAACACGTGGTTACGTTACTACGCTGTTATGCAGCAATGCAACAACGCAGCGAAGGGGAAAAAATTATCTTACAAACGTGCGAGCGCTTCCAAGCTGTTGGTGAACGGGGGCGAAGAAAAAAAGGCACTTTCGGGGAGCCTACACACGCAGGGCTGCATACGAGTGAACCGCGCCCTGCTTAGCGGCAGCGCCTCGCGCACAGCGGGGTGAAACGAAAAAAAAAAAAATAAAAAAAAAAAAAGAGGAAGGGGGAGAAGCATGCGGGGGGGGTAGCCCCTAAACGGTGCAACGCTGACGGGTTGGAATACCCCACACTGCGTGCCCCCCCTAGAGGTAGTTGCTCGCGAGGCAGGTCTCCAGCCGCCGCAAGTGCGAAGCGTAGCTGCGCCTGATGCCGCTGTGCAAAAGCCGCGAAACCTCGCACGCGTACCACTTGGAGATGCCAAACGTTTCGGAGGACATCCCGATGGAGTTCTTTATTACTATGTTAGCGATGACCTTTTGAAATTCCGGGGCGACGATGAAGCAGAAGGCGCTGCTGCAGTACCGGTCGACTTCCTCGTCGAGGGGGTCCAGGATAATTTTGGGGATGTACGTCTGTCGATCGCGGTAGAAGAGTTTGTCCGCGTAAAGGGGGGTGGCAGGAGCCTCCGGGTTGGTGGCCTCCCCCGGATTGCTCGTAGTCACTGAAGGGGGGGCCACCCTCGCCGCGCTTCTGCTGGCCAGCTCCGCCACGTAGGCGCCGTACTTGCCCCTGTCTACGATCCCTATGTTAACCGAATTCACCACGAAATTCATGCTGATGTTATTGTATATAAAATTAAGAATAATAGAATTTATAATGCTCGCCAAAATGTATGAGCACTCCCGTAGGATCTGCACGCGCACATGAAACTGTTGAAATCTGTAGGCTGCCTGGTCTATTATCTGCTCGAAGTTTTTAATAATTATTTCCTCTAGGGTTTTCTCTCTATCGTTGCGAAACCCTTGTGTGTTTTTTATCTTTACATTAAATTGAGGCGATTCGATTCCCCTACTGAACATCTGCGTGTTTGGCGTTGGGCCAATCAGCGTGGTGGCTACTACGCTGTTTGTGCCATTCCCCAGGAGAGTCTTATCTAATAGGATTCTATCCGAGGTGGTGACTCCACCTTTAGGAGTGCCAGTTGCTCGCCGCTCCTCTGCTTCAGCTGGTTGAGACTCCTCCTGAGGGGTAGCTTCCACTTGGTAATTGTAACCCCCCCCCAACAGCTTGGTCAGTCTCCCACTGGTGTTTTTGCAATACACGTGGGGATTCACATTGCCGCTGACATATATGCACGTTTTGTTCGCTTCGTTTATTTGGTCCACGTCGACGTGGATGGGCAGCACGTAGTCGAACTGCCGGTGGTCAACGCGGTCGCCCATCATGGGGGGGAGCGGTTCAGCCGTTAGCAGTGGGGAAGTAAACGGTTAAGCAGTTAGCAGTTAAGCAGTTAGCAGTTAAGCAGTTAGCGGTGGGGAAGTAAACGGTTGGCAGTGAGCTCTTGGCAGTGAGCTCTTGCGAAGGAATAAACAAAAAAAAAAAAAAAGAAAAGGCAAAAGCAAAAGCAAAAGTAAAGGCAAAAGCAAAAGCAAAAGTAAAGGCAAAGGCAAAAGCAAAAGTAAAGGCAAAGGCAAAACGTTCTTGCTGTATATGCTCCCTGGCCGCTCACCCGCGGTCACCGCTCTCGAGTCGCCGTTGTTCCTCACCGGGCGCACACCATCCGATGGGATGCGATGCAATACGATCAGATGAGGGGCGCTTGTCGGGGGTTCTCACTCCACGGGTTGAATCGATTGGGGGAAAAGCTAAACAGAGAATGAGCTCTCCTTTTTTTTTTTTTTTTTTTGCGTGACCGTCGCCGGGGTGCGCAGCGCCATGTATAATGTACATGTAAGAACATGCCCTTAGGTGAGTCGCCGTCACTTAAAATGGTTGCCAGGAGGAAGTCCCAGCAAGCCTCCACGGATTCCGTTTAGCCGATACATTCGCGCGCACAGGGAGAAACGAATATGGGCGGATTTACGTGCTTAGTTACCCTGCCGGAGAGGAGGGGCCAACAGAAGAAGCGAGAGGAAGAAGAGAGCAGAAGTAGTCAGAAGCAGTCCGACGAGCCGCCAACACGCCGCCAACACGCCGCCAACATACCGCTAACATACCGCTAACATGCCGCTAACGCGCCGCTACACGCCGCCAACTCTCCGAAGATGGAGTGCCTCGCGGAGCACCCGGAATTCTTCGCCGGCGAGCTGAGGCCAAACGATTTGAGCGACGTGCTGAAGAAGATACAAAGCGAACTCCTTCGAGAGGAAGCGAGCCAAATCATTTTGATCACCTCGGGGGGAACCAAAGTTCCAGTGGAGAAGGTGCCCATCAGACACGTGGAAAATTTCTCCACCGGAAAAAGGGGCGCACATATGTGTGAGTACTTCCTAAAGAAAAACAAAAAAGTAATTTTTCTACATCGAAGGGGTAGCTTCATGCCATTCGAGTGCCACTTAAGATGTGCTGCTCGGATGGACACTGTCCGTGTTGTGGACGGACATGTGACGCTGAACTTGTCAGAAGAGGAAACCAACGCTGTGGTAAACGATGCAAAATCGTATGAACAGTTCAGGCAAAATCTTCTTTGTATTCCGTTTGAATCTATTTTTGACTATGGATTTTACCTGACTGCCATTTGCGATTTGCTCAATGAGGACTGGAGGGGAAGGCAAATCGGGGATACTACCCCTGAGGAAGTGAAGCCGAATGGGGCTTCCCCCCTGCCACATCTCATCATCTTAAGCGCCGCGGTGAGCGATTTTTACATACCCTATGCAGAACTGAGTAGCAACAAAATAAACAGCGAGACGAATGTAACTTTCTCCCTTCGAATGCAGCTAGCCCCCAAATTTTACAAGCTTACGAGGAAGTACTTCCCCCTACTTAACTTCTGCATGTTCAAACTGGAAGACGATGAGCAGGCACTACTAAACAAATCGAGCGAGAGAATCCGTTTCGCCGATATATTAGTCGCCAACTTGTTGCATGAGCGTTATAACTCTGTTTTTATCTTCACAGGGAGAGACCATTTCTTCAAACTTACGGCCTCGAATGAGTCCGAGCGGATTGAAGACGCCATCTGTCGCTACATTTGCGAGCACTTTGGGATGGCGGCGGCGGGCCAGTAGCTTCGCGCGGAGGAGTTCGCTGCAGGCGAAGCAGTTTGCTGCAACCGCAGCCGTTGGATGAAACGATCGGTTGCCACCCACATGGGTGTCTTCATCTGCGCTGCCCCTTAGCTAGGCCCCCCTTTTGACACGCAAAAAAAAAAAACGCAGACCGATGGGGGGTACATTGTAGAGGCATAGCACCTCGAGCGGGGGACAACTCCCACCTATTCCCATCAAAATGAACACAATTTTGAAGACCCCCTTTGTTCATAAGAGTTTTGTTTGCTCCGCCATGTTTGTCCCCACCGAGGGGTTCCTTCATTTGTGTGCCCCCTTATCGGGGAGAGATCCAATGACAAACGCTTCTCCCTGCACAGTTAAAGTTTTATTCCTCCACTGTTCGAAACTCGTGCGGTGGACACTCTCTAAAGAGGGTGGCAACCCGCCCGATGAACATAACCTCCATGGTGGGAAAAAAAAAAAAAGGCTACAAATATGCCCGCTGCTATCGCAACAGTTTTCGCAGCTGTTGATGGAAAGATGTGCTCCCCTAACAAGGATGCTATCAGCCTTCACCACGTTTTTCTTTTCTTTCTTGGGAGGAGGGGCGAAATATCGTTCATTGGACAGGCTAAACACGCCGATTCACCGCCCTCTATTTAACTCTGTCCTATGAACGACATTTCCACCTCGACTAGCCAATTTGCAAAAGCAAAAAAAAAAAAAAAAAAGCGGCATAGTGCAAAAATCGCCTGAACAGGTCAGTTAAAAAAAAAAAAAAATTGTAAAAATGGGTTAACGGGAGAATAACCCCTTGCAAGTAGCAGCCCCGCTCTCCCTTCCCTGATGAGCAAAAACAAAACAAAGAAGAGCACCTTATCGTAGCTAACGCTCACGTGGGGGGAAGGACAAACGGGGGAATTTACCCTTTCCGGTTTGACGCGAACTCGGGGAGGGGAACCAAACGGTAAAAAGGAGTAACCAAGCGTAGCCAAACGTAGCACAACGCAGGGCAACTCAACGTAGTAACGATGTAGTAACGATGTAGCGCATGCCACTGAGATGCGGAAAAGGCAGCTCTTCTTGCTCAGCTCCCCTCGTGGGCGCGACTCACCGGAACGAGTCAGCTCCTCTTGGGGATTACAAAATCTGATTCTCGTGGGTACCGGTTACCCCACGCGGGGGGGCACCAGGAAAAAAAAAAAAAAAAAAGGGAAAAAATGGGCTAACCAGCAAACATGCGAATGGATGAACGCACTGAAAAGGAGATTCCCCCAACCGAGCGAGGAATTAAAAAATTATTTTCTACCACGGTACAGCATATGTAGATGGCGAGAGGAAGTCTCCTCAGTTGACACGATTCATTCGCCTCAACGGAAAAAAAAAAAAAAAAAAAAAAGATACATGCGTATATATACATATGTACATACATACATATATACATACATAGGGGTCATAAAAAGTACCTTACGCGGGCGCGGACCACTGCATCATCCGTAGCTGACGCGTAGGAGAAACCCACCGAGAGAGCGTTCCTTTCGCGCCGCGAAGAAACGTGAAGAGAAGGCGCGGCTCTCCATAGTGTTCAACGAGCCAGTCAAGAGGGGCAACAAAACGACGGGCGCGCTGATTCACGCGTTTGTGTTTGTACGTGGGCATGTAACTCACCTAAAGGAGTAACGCGAGTACGTTTGCCCATGTAGATGCGTCGCCCCTCCCTTCCCGCGCTGGCTTCTGACCCGTTGCGCTCGATTGATGAATGGTCACCGCGAGGAGGACAGGGGGGGCACCAAAAGAAGAGAAGCGACGAAGCGGAGAAGATAAGTGGTTGGCCAATTGACCAGCGACGCAGGCGGGTGCCGAAAGATGGGCGTGCCGGACAAGAAGCAGTACCGCAGCTCGAGCGAAAATCACAGCGAGGAGGGGAGCTCCTCGGACGATGAAAGGGTCAAGAGGAGCAGGCTACTTGAGAGGAGGCGACGGATGGTGGAGAAGGAAAGAGATGACATGATGAGTCGGAGGAGAAGGAGAGACGAAGAAGAAGAAGGAAGCATCGACAGTGGGAGGAGAAGACGCAACAGACGAATGGTAAATAACAGCAGCGAGGAGGAGGACGACGATGGAGATGACGAAAGTGATGATAGTAGAGGGGGGAGAAGCGGCAGTGGGTACTCTTCCCGGGTGAACAGAGAACATAGGATGAAACAGAAAAGGAGAATGAGACCAGGGGAAAGTGAAGAGAGGAGGTGCTCTAGTAGCAGCCGAGGAGGGTGGGGAAGCCCTATGAGGGTCCGACGAAGGAGGGAAAGCCCTGAGATGCCTTCAGCAAGGAGAGACATGAGGAGTAGTGAGCGTAGAATTAAAGGCCCGCCGCATAGGCATGTGGAAATGCGGATGCGGGGTCGGGAGTGGTATGAGAGCCCGGAGAGGAGCTACCCGGAGGAGTGGCACAGGGGGAGGCACGCAGAGAGGCACGTAGAGAGATACACCGATAGGCACGCCGACAGGCACGCTGATAGATATAGGGAAAGACGAATTGAGAGGAGGCGGAGGGAGAGCGATGACAACGAGGACGATGATGAGGAGGAGGAGGAGGAGGAGGAGGAGGGGCGAAGGGGAAAAAGGCGAGTCAGTGACGGCCGTGGAAGTAGCGGCGGTAGCGAGGTGCACCGAGGGAGGAGGTACAGAAGCCGCAGCAGGAGTGCCCACATGAGACTGAGGGAGGGGCGCAGCGGGCGTAGTGAACGGGGGGGGAGAAGCCGGTCCAGGAGGAGAAGCAGATCGGGGAGAAACAGATCGGGGAGAAACAGATCGAGGAGGAGAAGCCGCTCCAGGAGGCGAAGCAGGTCCAGACGGAGAAGCCCGTCGCGGGGGCGAAAGCGGGATAGAAACAAAACGTACAAATTTGACTCTCCACCCGAGTCGGCCGACGAAGGCGGAAGGAAGAAAGACACCAAGAGTCACCAGAGTAACCTCACCGCTAATGTAAAAGGCGAAGAGGGGATAACACCCCCTGCGGCGGCGCATGAGAACACCAACAGCAGTCAGAAGGGCGCACCCAGTAACGAGGGTGGAAGCGCTAGCCAAGTGAAGACCGATTTGGGAGCTAGCCAAAGCTACAACTCCAGCAACATTGAGAGTCTAATTAAGACGTTGGGTGGTGGTAGCAACTTGGTGAGCAGTTTGACGTCCACGCCGAACAGCAACCTGTTGACTACGCTGAGTGGCAGCGTGGGAGGGGCGGCGCTCCTCACCGATGCGTCTAAAGGGGGGATGAGTGTGGCTGCTCCGGATGGGAAGGGCAAGGCGGTGGGAGAGGACCAGGGGGTGGGAAGTGCTATAGTAGGGTTAGGCAGCGGCGTACCGGGGCTGGGTTTGAACCCGCCGCAGCTGAACATGCTTCTGAATGGGCAGCTGAAGCTGGACAACCAGGCCCTCCAACAGCTGTGCAAAGGCGCTCTGGGCATTAACGAGCTGTGCCTGTCCTCCCTGGACGCAACTGCGGAGAAGACAGCGAGGGAGCTCTACGTGGGGAACATCCCGCAGCACATCGAGGTGCAGGAAATCGTGAAGTTCCTCAACAAGTGCCTGCTCATCCTGTACAACAAGGATAGCGGCAGCGAGCTGGGGGAGGAGCGGGAAAACGCGCCGGAGGAGCAGGAGAGGGAGAGGGACCACCCGGGGCAGAGCCAGGGCCAAGGCCAAAACGCTGCGCAGAGCCAAAGCGAAGACATCTGCCTGAAGGCGTGCATCCGGGGAGACACGCACTACGCCTTCGTGGAATTTAGAACCCTGCAGGATACCTCCAACTGCATGCTGCTAAACGGGATCAACTTCTACGGGAACAACCTGCGGATCGGCAGACCCAAGACCTTCCCCACGGAGCTGACGAGCCTCATCCCACCAGCTACCATCCCCCCGATAGACAACTACTACCTCTCCCAGGGAGTCATGGGGCTCCAGGCCTTCGCCGTTTTCCTTCAAAATGAGGAGAAGATGAAGAATGCCCACCTACCCATGAGCATGATCAAGCTTCAGAAGCTCTGCGTTTCTAACATTTCAAAGAGCAATGAAAGGGGCAAGATAAGAGAGTTATTGGAGGCCTTCGGAGAAATAAAAGGGTTTGAGTGCTTCGATGGAGACGAGTCGACTGACACGTACATTGCATTGGTGGAGTATGAGACCCCAGAAAATGCCATGCAGGCACAGAAGATACTTAACCAAAATACAAGCTACAAGGTTCAGTTTGAATATGAAATTGTGAGTGACCCTATTATTAATAAACTTATAAAGAGGAAGTATATGTCCTCGGAGAATGCCTTCCTCTCTCAGCAGATCCCCACGAGGGCTGTAGTCCTTAGCAAAATTGCAACGTTCGATGAGCTGCTAGACAGCGGTGAGTACAGGGACATCGTCGAGGACATCCGGGTTGAGTGCCAGAAGTTCGGCTCCGTCATCGAGGTGGTGCTCCCGGTTTTCTCGCGCGAAACGTTCGACTACCTGCGCAGGGGGGGGGACGCGGTTGGCGCGGTTAGTGCGGTTAGTGCGGTTGGCGTGGAAGGACTCCCGCCAGTGGGGTCGTTCCCCTTGGAAGTGACGCCCCACGGGGAAGTACCCCCGGAGGAAGTGCTCCCACCTGAGGTAGTACTCCCACCTGAGGTAGCACTCCCACCTGATGGAGTCCCCCCCCCGCCTGCTGGCACACCACCTGCTGGCATCCCACCTGCCGCTTCCGCCCCAGAGGAGGACCGCACCCACCCCAACTACGACCTGACGTCCATCGGCTGCGCCTTCATCTACTTCGAAACCATCGAGGCGGCCACCAAGGCGAGGAAGGAGCTCAGCGGCCGCAAGTTCGGCGCCAACATCATCGAGGCCAACTACTACAGCGAGAAGAAGTTCCTCCTCAGGAACTTTAAGGACGTCAAATACAACTTTAAGAAGACGCACTCCTCCCTCTTCAACGTCAATTTGAAGATGGGCAACTTGACCTACTCGGACTGCTCCGACGACGCCTGAGGGGGGCGGAGTAACGCGGTGTGACGCGGCGTGAAGCAGCGTGAGCGGATGTTGTAGATCGACGCTGTGGAGCGGCGGCTTCCCAACCGACTTGCAGGACGCCCTCAGACGACGCCGCCATCCGCCATCAGCAAATGCATGAAAAGGCAGACACAACCACGCAGGCCTTCGCACCTAGACGCACTTCTCCCAGAAACAACGCAGGACAGACACCCCTATCGTGGGGAAAAGCGCCCGCCCCGCATCTTCACCCGGTCGCGACGCCCCACACACAGTTATCTCCATTTTTCCCGTTTTTCCTCCCCCCCCTTTCTAGCTCCACGCGCAAGTCAGTGCCAGTTCGCTCAGGCGCTTCCTTCGTTCCTTCCTTCCTTTTTTTTTTTTTTTTTTTTTTTTTTCTTCTTTTTCACCGCAGAGACAGTCCCCACGTGTACATACAAAACAAACATTTTTAAATTTTACTTTTTCTCCCTTGTAGAAGTGTTCAGAACGGTTTTTAAAAAAAAGAGGCGACGCAAGGAGGCGATGCAAAGAGGGGCACTCCCGAAGTGGTCACTTGGCCCGTCTGCGGGGGAAGTCAAGCTCCCCCGCTGGTCATTTTTGCGATTAACGTTTTTGCGATTAACTCTTTTTTTGTTTTACTTACCTTTTTGTGCTACTTACCTTTTTATGTGTTTTTTTTTTTTTTCTTTTTTTTCGTGCCCCTAGCGGCGGCGCCTGCTCAACTTCTTGGCAATTCGCTTCTGCAGGATTCCCCTCTTCTTGGCCCGCGCGGCCAGCTTCCCCTTGAGCTTCTTCTTAATCTTGCCGTACTGCACAGCCGCGTTGTTCTTCTTCTTCCTCCTCAGCTTCTGCGCCAACATCATGACCGACTTCCTTTTCTCCTTTTCCTTGTTGGTTTTAAATCGATTGTCACTTTGGCTGTTTTTTTTCATTTTCATTTTCACCTTCATCAGTTCTTGTTTTTTTATTTTCCTCTTGAGCAGTAGGTCCTCATGGGTGATGATTTTCTCTGTGCCTTCGTCGGCGCTGCTTCCAGAGTCCTCCTCGCTGTACTGTGCGTTGCAGATGTCTTGCAGATCTGTCAGGAGCACCTTCTTGTTGTTCGTGATGTAGTCCCTCATTCGTTTGAGTTTTCTAAAGTCCTCGTCCGTCAGGATTTTCTCGCTTAGGATCTGCTCGTTGGCTCGCAGGATGCGCTGCTCCTCCTTCACCTTGGCGTCTCTGCGCCTGGCCTTCTTCGCCTGCTTGTCGAGCGGGTGGGCGGTAGGTCTATCTGCGGGGGCGTCCTCCTGGCCCTCCTCCGTACCGCTCCGTCGTTCGCTCTCTGCCTCGCAGTCTTTCTCGCTGTCTTTATCACCTTCTTCCTCGCTATCTTCCTCGATCTCCTCCTCCTCCTCCGCTCCTTCCTCGTTCTCCTCTCCTTCCTCCGCTTCTTCCTCCTCCTCTCCATCCTCAATCTCTTCCCCGTTCTCCTCCTCCTCTCCATCCTCAATCTCTTCCTCCTCCTCGTTTTCCTCCTCCTCCTCTTCTTCATCTTGCTGCTCCCCCCCCGCCGCCTCCAACAGGTAGGAGTACCGGAGGAGCGAGCCCGCGTCCGGCGCGCGCCCCGCCTCGCTGCAAAGTTTGCGGCGCTGCATGAGGAGGGCCGTCTTCCTGTCGAGGAACTTCCTATCGAGCACCCCCGGGTTGACGTCCTTACAGAGGTTAACAAACCGTCTGATGAGGGAAGCGATATTTTTATTTTTATAATCCCTAAAAACGATGATGCACTCGAACACCTCTTCGTCTAGGCAGTCGGGGCACTTGGCAATAATTTCAATGATCGTGTTGATGATGAGGTAGATGAATTCCTCGGACAAATTGTCTAGCAAAAACTTTTTAATTAACAAATGGACCACTCGTTGAACGTACAGTGAGGGGGTGCGTCCATGTAGGCACTGTATAAACGTGGAGAGGTACTTGGGCAATATCGTTTTGCTTTTTAAATTTCGAAGGAGGCTCTCATAGTAGAGGAATAGGTTCTCCTCGACGATCTGATTGCGCTGGTGTATTCTGCAGAGGATGTTCAGGAGGAGCAACTTGACGGTACCATGGCTGGAGCGATACTTGGTGCATATCAAATTGAAGACGTTGTTGGCGAAGGAGTGGGGGTCGAACAGCAAATCGATGAAAAGGTAGTTGGAATTATGGGAGAGGAGATGGTCACTCCGTCTCCCCTGATTGCTGTCTGGCAGATCATCATCCGTGGAGGAGGAGCCTTTGTTGTTACTCCTATGTAGGCTACTCAAAATTTTTTCCTTCTTCAAGTGCAGCTTCTTTATCTTAGCTTTCGTCATCTTCTGGTGGGTCTGATTGCTTATGTTTTTTAAATCCTCCACCTGTTTGTTGGCATTTATTTTTTCCTTTGCCATTCGAATTACAAACTCTTTGTTATTTAGCTTGCCCAGCAGCCCCAAGCAAATGCACTTTACGATTTTTTCATTTTTATAAAATATCCCCTCGCATAGGAAATTTACGTTCCTCTTATTCACGTAGATGTTTTTTTTTATTAACTCCATGAGGACGCTGCATGCCAAGTTGTTGACGCTTTCCGTGGTGGGCACGCCGAGGAGGTGGTGCCTCTTCGTTGGGGAGTGCCTCTTCGTTGGGGAGTGCCTCTTCGTTGGGGAGTGCCTCTTCGTTGGGCAGTCCCCCTTCGTTGGGCAGTCCCCCTTCGTTGGGCAGTCCCCCTTGGGATCGCTACCAACGGAGCCGGCGTACTTCCTCTGGATGCGCTTCCGCTGGCTGTTTTCCACGTACGCCTCGTGCAGCAGCAGCAGGATTTGCTCCCCCAGCTTTGGGGCATTCCGCGGCGCGGCGCGCAGTGAGGAAGAGAAGCCTGCCAAACTGCGCTGCGAGGAGGGGGGGCCGACCGCACTTCGTTGTGATGAAGAGGGACCTGCCCCATTTCGCCCCACACCGGTGGAGCCCCTTCTGGGCGCCCGGTGCACCTGCACGATCGCCTCCACGACGCTCTTAAAGAGGAACTGCTTCACCTTGCTCAGATTCACATCGCTGAGGAAGACCAAAACTTGCAGGTAGTTCAGCAGGTTTATCTTCCTCCTTATCTGTCGCAACGTTTTTAAAATGCTTAGAAGGACGGTGACGTACAGGCTGTGCTTGCTCTTCACTAGCAACTGAGAAACGAGGAAGAAGAGCTCCTCCGCGAAGTTTACCCCGTCCTTATCTCTCACCATCAGCAGATTTATATATTCATTTAGATCCTCGTAGGGGAGCAGGGGGTTCTCCTCCCTGAGTCTCTTTATCTCCGCTTCTCTCCTCCTCTTGGCTGCGTCTCCCCCCTCTGCCTCCGCTTTGCTCTTCACCGTGTCCCAGATTTCCTTCCTCTTCGCCTCGAGGTCCACGCGCCGGAGCGCCTCCTCCGCGGGGTCGTCCTCTGTCCCCAGGGTTGCTTCATCGTCTCCCCCGAGGCTTGCTTCACCGTCTGAGCTGTTCCTCTCCACCTCCCCATCTTCGCTGCGCCTCTCCACTTCTTCATCTCCGCCGCGCCCCGCCTCCTCGCTGAAGAAGCGAACCGTGTAGCTGAGGAAGGAGAGCTGGCTGCAGAATAAATCGTTTTTCCTAAACGGGTTCAGCAGCACCACGCCGTAGTTGAAAAGGAACCTGTCGAACTGCTCGTAGAAGTCATGTTGGTACAGACGATAGTTCCTGCAGATGTTGTGCTGCAGGTTGTTCAGAAATTTCTTCCTCTTCAGTTTGGCCTCCATGTCGGTGGGTCCTCGCGTGGAAGAGGGAGTACCGCGGGGGTGGCTAATATGCCTTCCCTGCTATGTTTTGCTCTGTTTTGCTATGTTTTTTTTGTTTTTTTTTTTTTTTTTTTTTCCCGCGTGGGGTACTTGACTCAGCTGGGATGCCTCTGAACCGCCCGTGCGGGAATACGCCTACATTTGCCAGTTTAGGTGATCCCTTGCGAAATTGAACTGCTCGTTCGTTCGTTTACCTGCTGACTTCTTTGCTTGCTTGCTTCTTTGCTTGTTGGCTTCTTTTTTTTTTTTCCCTATGGTGACTCCCCCGCGGACGATTGCTTCGCCCCGCACCGATGGAAAACAATTGGGTGAGGGCCCGTCACAGCGCAGAGCGGGCGAGCATCCACGCGTTGCCCAGATTGCACTATTCTACGGGTGAGGGAGACTACCTACCCGCCCCGCATTTTTGCGCCGACGTTTGTTCGAACGTGCCACCGCGCATTCGGGCATGCATGCCGCTTCTACGCAAGGGAGATCCACTCGACAGGAGGAGCAGCGGTTCCTCCAGCTGCATTTTTTTATGCCCCGATTAGTAGAAAAAAAAAAGGAAAAAAAAGAAAAAAAGTTTCCAATTAGAAGGAGATTATTAATTGCAATTTTGCTCATCTTGGCGAAGAGGCGAGCGAACTGTTGCTGCGCCGTCGCCTTGCGAGATGGCCTCCAAAAAAGCGCAGCGTTCATCTGTACCGCCTGCACCAGCCGATAGGTTTTTACTTCTGTTCAGCCCGGTGCTACCCTACATGTTGTTCCTCCTCCACATTTTTACGCTTCCCGCTTGGCACCTGCTTCCAATTTGATCGCGTCACTTCAGCGGATTGCAATTTTCCTGGGAGGAGCCTCCGTGGAGTCTCCACTTCGCAGCAGGCCACGGTGCGGACTACGGGGCAGACCACAAATCAGCCGGTAGAGCGCATAACCCGGCTGGTGGAGACCCGTTGGAGGGCAGCTGCTGAGCAGGAAGTTCCCACCTCCCCGGAGCCAACCCTCCGCAGTTGCCCAGGAGTTGTATTCTTCCCCGTAGATTTTTATTTTATTTTTTTTTTTAACCCTCAAGAGGTGACAGCTTAGTGCGGGGGGTGCCACCGCCTCGTTACCACCGCTTCGTTACCACCGCTTCGGTACCGCCCACCATGGGGCACGTCCTCCTGGGGTACACGAAAGAGAGGGAGAGGAAAAACGAACTGCACGACAAGCAGAGCGTGAGGAAGAAATTCGTTTCGAAAGTTGGAGGGAGGCCCTTTTGGCTGGACCGCATCAACCTGCTACCACAGAAGGAGTTCCACTGCTTCCTATGTAGCAAGCTCATGTCTTTTCTTTTGCAAGTGTATGCACCCCTTGATGACATGCCTCACTGCTTTCACAGATGCCTGTACCTTTTTATTTGCCTGTCTTGTGGGAACCAAGTGAAGTGCTTCCGCACGCAGCTGCCCAGGAGCAACCCCTTCTACGGGTACAGCCTCGCCGGCGGGGGGGGCGACGAAGCAGAAAGTGATGAGGAGGAAAGCGGTGGTGTGGAAGGCGGCGGTGATGATGGTGAGGAAGCGGACAATGAGGAAGAAGATGATGATGGTGAGGAGGAGGAGACGGGGGAAGAGCCCTCCGGGGAAGAAACGCCCAGCGAAGTCGCCACAACGGAGCGGTCTAACGGGGCTACCACAACGGGGGAGCCGAACGGACCCGCCGCCCCTCTCAATTGTAACAGCCACCCCTCAAGTGCGCGCAAAGGAAACGCCAAGGGCATAAACAGAGACGCGGATTACCTGACCCTGTTAATGCAAAAAGATAAAAACAAATTCGACGAGCAGATGGAATACCTCTTCTGCTGCCGCATCTGCGGAATACCCTGTGAGGAGAAGAGGGGAAGACATAGGGAGTGCTCGGAGAGGAGGCACGTCATATTTAGGGAGAAAAAAATTTACATCAGCGATGAGGAGGATTGCGTGAGTAGCAGCAGCGAGTCGTGGAGCTCCTCCGGGGGGGGGCAGGGGGAGGAGCAGTCGGATGGGCAGGGGGAGCAGCTTAACGGGCAGGGGGAGCAGCTTAACGGGCAGGAGGAGCAGGAAGGGGAGGAAGAGCAGCTTGACGGGCAGCCTGATGCGCAGCCCGATGGGCAGCTTGACGGGAAGCGTGAGGGGGGCGACCTGGACCGGAGCGAAATGAACGCCTTCGAGCAAATACAAAGGGAAGTGCTGGGGAGGCGCAGCATCGACCGCGTGTTCCTCTCCTACTGCAGCAAATTGAGGAGGTTTCCCCGTCAGTTCATCCGCTACTCATACAAAGGAGAGGCACTGCTCTCCTCCAGCGAGGCAACCAACAGCAATCAAAATAATGTATTCGATGAGAGTTTACGTGTGACCTTCTGCAGTGGAAGGAGCCCCAAGAAGCAGCTGTCCTCCCCTGGTGGGGGTAACCCCAATGGGATTGTCCCACCGCAATGTCACATATGCAAAAGAAAAAAAGTGTTTGAGTTTCAAGTGCTCTCCACAGTTATAAATTATTTAGAGGTGAAAAAGAATGTGATGACCACGGAGGACCCCCTCTCCAATTTGAAGTTCACCCACATTTCTGTGTACACCTGTGAGCGCAACTGCGACGCGTATGACGTGAATAACGTGCAGGGGCGGCAGGGGCGAGCGGACACGAGCAGGTACATTCAGGAATACGCCTCGGTGCAGGCGGAGTGAAAGTGAAGGAGGAGGAGAGCAGCTGGTGTGCCGCTGGTTTGCCATTTGTTCTTTTTTTTTTTTTCTTTTTTTTTTCTTTTTTTTTCCCCTTTTTTTGACTTCTTAAATGCCGCCACACATCCTTACGCACCACTGTGACGACTCCCCGTTGGGGTTCCCCTGCGTGCCCCTCCCTATTTGTTTTTTATTTGTCTAACGCATTTCTCGTTCGCGCGGTGCAGTTGATCGGCCGATTGATCGGCCCGATTGAGCAGCCCACCTGTTTGACCCTCTTACATGCCCCTTTTAACTCCGCCCCTTTTTTCGAGCAACAACGAACCGCAGCCCCGCTGGGGTAGCCGTCATCCACCAAAAAATAAAATATATATATACAAAATAATAATAAAATTCGCATACACATATGCGCCACTGGGAGATTCCCCACGTGGTGTGTCTCCCCCTGTTGGCACCTCTCCGCTGTGTTGTCTCCCCCTCTCGCGTGAAGCGGCAATGAATCGTCTCAGCGTTAAAGTGGGCCCCCGCCAGGGAGGGATAACATTTTTCTGCTTCTCATTTGTTTCAACGCGGGGAAGAAACGCATTCAGTGTGGTTGCGCCTGTCACGCTTGCCACCAATTTGATGCTCTAACGACGCGTGGGGGGTCACTTGCGGGGGCTGCCACCACTACAAGGGTGTAGCATGGAATGGAAAAAAAAAAAAAAAAAAAAAAAAACAGGGCAAAGGCAAAGGCAAAGGCAATGGCCATTGCAATGACAATGGCGAGGGGAAAACTCGCGAGCCAAACCGAGGCGACATGGGGCGGAGGAAACCTTCACAACGTGGTGGCAGCACTGGGAGGGGGGGAAACTCACTGCATGCCCCTCGCTGCGCAACCTCACTGTGCCGCTTGGCCGCTTGGCCGCTTGGCCGCTTGGCCGCTTGGCCGCTTGGCCGCTTGGCCGCTTTGCCGCTACACCCGGGTGGCTCCCCCGCGATGCAACAATCGGCAAAGGTGCGTATTCTCCGAATGGGAAAACCGGAGGGGGCGGCAAAGCGGTGAAGTGGCCGGGGTGATCATCTCTCCAATTACAGGGACCACCAAAGGGGAAATACAAATCCCATGAGGAGCTTTCCAGCTTGTACACACCTGGGAGGGGAAGCGACGGCTAAGCGAAGGGCATGCCAGCTTGCGGAGGGCGCTACCCGAGTCGATTGGCTGCGACCAAGTGGTGGCGGCCAGCCCTCGCATGCTTATGTGTGGAGGCTCGTACACGCGTCGCCGTGTGGTTGCGCGGTGTATGCTTTGTCAGGTGTATGCTTGGTCAGGTGCGTGCTTAGCCAGGCGCACGCTTAGCCAGGTGAGTGCTTAGCCAGGCGCGTTTACCCCGGAAGGCCCTCCCGGCTCGCTCCCCCTGGCACATGCAACTTACGGCGAAGGGAAGGGGCTCCCCGCACCCACCCGTAAAATGTAAACCAAGTGGCAGTAGCAGCTCGTGAAAAATATATGCTTTATTTTTTTTTATTTTTTTTTTATTTATTTTATTTTTTTTTTTTCCCTCTGTTTGTAAGCATCCCGAAATAGGCTCAGGAAGAAACACCCGTTTTACCTTTTTGCAACATTTTATAATCGTTTATTTTTTCCCCCCCATGGTCAGTCAGTTTTTCCTTTTGTGTGGTTGCCCCTTTGTGTAGTCCCCCCTCCCCCATTGTGTGGCCAGCCTTCCATTTTCTCCCCTCGCGTACCCCCCCCAAGAAGAGGATTCCCTCGTACAGGCGAGGTTTGCATGCGAAGTGTTGAGAGGAGCCCCCATCGCGTTTTTTAGCCAGGACTCAAATAGGAAGTGAAATTAGCTTCTCATTCCTTTCTTCTTCCCTTTAACACCTCTTGGGAACGCCTCCCCCATCGCTAGCGCGAACCCCACTGTCGCGTGGCACACATACGTTGCCGCCAACGGAGCGGAGGAAGAGGCGAGCTGTTCAGGTGTACGTACAGGAGAAGGGGCACACCTCCCGAGGAAGAGAAGAGCAGTAAATACCCCCTCCCCTTCTCCCCCAAGCAGAGAAGCCAAAATGAGAGGTGCAGCAATTCGCGTGCTGCTGTTAGCGGCGCTCCCCCTTCTACGGAAAAACCAAGTTGACTCCCTTCAGCTGTATGCCAATGAAATGGGCACCCCCGCGACGGACTCGCTGAACGGATCAGCCAAGTCGTCGGCGGCCAGCAACAGTGGAGCCCCCCCAACTGTGCCAAACATCATGCTGGATGGCAACACCCAATTCAGTGAGTCCCTAAAGGACTTCTTAAAGGGAACCAATTCTGGGGAGGGAGCCAAGGGGGATGGTAGCAACCTCTTCCAAGGGGACCCCCTCCTGGGAGATGCCATCATAGGGGAGAACTTCGTCGAGGAGAACAAAGAATTTATAAAGAAGCAAATACTGTCGGACCTTTATAGCAAATTTATTATAGAGGTGGTGAACAACAACACGGTGTCGTTTTTGGACCAGCTGAGTGGGGACAAGTCGAGCAGCAGCGAGTTTCAAATTGAGTTGGAGGAGAGCTGCTCGCCCTTCTTCTGCGAGAAGGTGATGAGGGCCAAGGAGGTGCAGAAGCCGGGCGTGGCCGAAGCCAGCCAAGCTAGCGAAGCTAGCCAAGCCAACTCGGCCAGTACTTCTAACGCGGCCAACCCTGCCAGCACTTCCAACAGCGTGAGCGATGAGAGGGAAATCAAGCTGCACAGTGGAGGTGCAGACGGACGTGCGAACGACGCGGCCGAGGGGACGGACCACCTGGTGGTGAACCTGGACGCCGTGAAGCGCGCCGCGGAAGGGGACACCCAGAAGGGAACCGACCAGGCAGACGTGGAAGGGCTGTTCACTCGAACGGTAGACGGAAACGAAGAAAAGCAAAAGATCATTCTCACCGACGGGGATAACGTATACGTGTTGGAGGAGATAACACAGGGAGGAAACTCTCCATTTGGCCAAGAGGACCCAAATAAGCAACACGTCGAGCAGGAAATTAAAATGCATGTGCCTAGCGAAGTGAATGAGAGAGAGGGTGAGAGAAATAAGGACCTTCTAGAGGACCTTCTAAACTCGTCAGACTCCATTTTGGATGACATCTCAGGCCCCGTAAGCAACATACAAACGGATTCTGCAAAAGGGATTAGAGAGCATGACCGCTCGAAGGATGCACCCACCTCCCCAGATTCCTCTGCTCCAAACGATGTAAACGATTTGAAGGAAAACATTTTTACCTTAAATGAGGAGGAGCTGTCCAAGAAAATCCTAGACGATATCAAAATGAACAGCGAGGATAAGGTCGAGTGCTACACCATGTCAGATGACGAGAGCAAATGCAACAGCTATAAGAAGTGCACCTACGTTAACATTGACGGTAAGGACACCTGCTTCCTGGACTACAACTACATGCTCTTCCTGAAGAACAGCAACTGCTCGCTGCAGCCCAAGTCGGCGCTTCTCTCCATTTCGAAGGACCTGCTCAGGTGAGCCGCGAAGCGGAACGAAGTGTAGCGTAGCGAAGCGTAGTTATGCTTACCGCGTTGCTGCGGACACGTCCACATCATTGCCGCTTTCCTGCCTACCACTCCACACATTACTGCCGCGTTGCCGCTTCTTCCCCCCCCCCCCCCCCCGCAGGAACGAAATCATCAACCGGCAAATGTTCCAGCTGCTGCGCAACAGCAACAACAAGAACTTCATCTGCGACACGATCACCTACTCCTTCCTCACGAACGTCGTTGACAATACCAGCTACGAGGAGGAGATCTTCACCTGAGGGGGGCAGCGGCGGATGGACGTGGCAGCGGTGGGAGGGCCACTTGGGAAATGCCCCAATGCGCGAGCGCGCAACGTCCCTTCCTCGCGGTTGTGCAATGGCTGGTTGGTTACCAGCCGTTGAGTGGCCTTCCGCGCGTGGGGCCAACGGGTCAGCGGACGATCCAGCGAACAGCCCAGCGAACATGTCACAGCTGCTCTTCTGCCACACTGCCCACCCGCACATCTTCACATGCACAGCTGTTTCATCTTCCTCTTTTTTTTTCCACACACCTGCAAAAGATACACCTCTGTATTTTTTTTTTTTTTTTTTTTTCCCCAAATGACCCTCTTTAGCCACTAACTTTGTATTATGTCACATTTTAAAAAAAAAAAAAAAAAAAAAAAAAAAAAAAAAAAAATGTTTTCACTTCCCAGGGCGACATACTATTTGCTTGTCCGGTTGGCTTAATTGGTTCGGCGGAGTAGCTCGTTTGTTTGTTTCCTTTTTCGGGGGGTGCACCTTGCCGGGGAGAATTCCAATAAGGTGAGCCCCCCTCACTGACACTGCCCAATCGGTTTCACTTCTCTCATCTCATCTCATCTTCTCTTTTTTTTTTTTTTTTTTTTTTTTTCTCTTTGACGGCGCTGCAATCCCGAGTGCGTCACTATGTGGGTCTCCCTTTCCCCTTCGACGTTTCCACCGCGCAGGACTTGTGTTCTTAAATTTTGTTGCCTAGGAGAGTAACGGATGGTTAAGTTGGGAGCAACGTGGTTGATCTTTTCCTTTTTTCCTTTTTTTTTTGAAACCCTTCATTTGAGGGGAAGGTACTCTCCCGTTGTGTTCCTCCCCGCCAGTTGGAGCGCACAGGGGGCTACACAGCTGTGCGTGCAGCTGGACCGCTAAACAGGTTTGCAGTTGGCAGCTGGGTTCCTAACTGCGTAGCTGCTCAACCGATTTGCAGCTTTACCGCTTTGCCGCCCGAGCGAAGATGTCCCTGCTGAAGGACTCCGAGCTGGAGGAAGTGCACAGGAAGATAATCGACGGGACGATCGAGAAGTGCGGCCAGTTCTACAATACACGGATTTTGGAAGCCATAAAAATCAGGTGGCTGAAGATCTACGAGCGGAAGCTGCAGGCTACGGAGAAGGGGCCTGACCAGCCGGGCGCGCCGCAGCAGGGGGGCGCGCCCAACGTTGCCGGTGAGTGCGCAGCGGCAAAGCGGCGCTGCTATGTAGCTGTGTAGCCGCCACACTGCTATGCTCCGTGCCGCGCGTGTACTCTCCACTTCCCCACCCCCCTGCGCAGACGACTTTGAGGACGACGAGTTTGAAGACGCCGAAGTGGAGGAGAAGGAAATAGCCGAGTTGGAGCAGCACCTCCAGGATGACGAGGCGGGTGGGTCTCCCGCGAGCTGCCCTTCAGCCGCTACACAGTTGTGCAAGCGCAAGCGCAAGCGCCCATTTGGGAAGCCACCCATTTGTGCAAGTGCCCATTTGCGCATTTCACTGTGGGGGGAACAGTCCCCCTTTGAGAGGAGACCACCTGCTGACCCCCATTCGACCGCTTCCCCCCTCAGACGAACTGAACGAGCTGGACGACATCTCCATAAGCGACCTGAGCGACGTGGACCCCCCGACGTCCAACGTCATCGTCGGCATTTGCGACAAAGTGAGTTCTGCCAGAGGGGGGGAAAGAAAAAGAAAAAAAAAAAAAAAAAAAAACATGTGTGCAGATGTGCGGCATTGTATGCTTGTTTGCAACCGTGCCGTTGGGATGATTCACCCGGGTGGAGTTCCCCCAGCTGGATAACTCTTCTTCTTTTTCTCCTTTTTTTTTCTTTTTTTTCCCTCCCTGCAGATAACGAAGCCGTGTGGACGCAGAAACGCAAGTAGCAATTGGAAGATAAAGCTCAAGGGGGGACTGATGAAGGTTTGTTGCTGCCTTTGCGCGTGCCTTTCATGAGAGCGACTTCCCCTCGAGGGTGGTCCTGGCGCGAGTAGCGTTCGCAGATTTAGCGGCGTGCGCGGAGAGACCCACTCACCGCCCCCTTTTAAACCCTCACCCCTTCGGCAGGTGGACGGCAAGGAGATGTTCTTCCGCAGTTTGCAGGGCGATCTGGAGTTTTAGCGGCGCGCCCGGCGTGGAAAGGGGAAGCAGTCTTCCAAGCTGGTGAGAATTTGTTTTTTTATTATTTCCACTTCTACCACGCCAGTGCGATTACACCTCGCTGGAGGTTCACCCTAGTGGGACCCTTTGTTCGCGGCAGACCGGTTTGCTCCCCCTCCCCGATGGCGACGTCCCCTCGGCGCGCCCGGCTAATGGCCAAGGCTACCAAATCTATATGGTTCGCTCAGATGAGGCGTGCGTAGTTAAGCGGCCCCTGCTCAGCTACGTCCAACCTACGCAGTTAAGCGGCCCCTGCTCAGCTACGCTCAACCCACACTGTTGCGTGGCACTCGCGTGTTTTTCCCTCCCCCCTGCCCGAGCAGCATCGTAGGCGGCGGCGTCGACTCCCTCTGTCTGGCCCTTTACCTCTCCAAAAATAAACACCACATCAAACTGCTAAACGTGAAGAGGAAGTGCAGCCTCCTTGACAGCCATTACTCGAAGAAGAACGTGTGCGAAGTGGGGAGGCACTATGCCTTCCCCCTGAGTGGGTCCTCTTCTCATTTTGGGGAACTGCTTCGGTGGGTGACTGCGGAGGATGAAGGTGGGTCTCCACCCCGATGAGGGAAGTCGCGTCGACGTCACTGCTACTCACGAGTGCTAACCGCGTCGATGTAGCTGCTTCCCACGAGTGCCAACCGCGTCGATGTAGCTGCTACTCACGAGTGCTAACCGCGTCGGTGCCACTGCTGCTCCTCCTCTTCCCCCCCCCCTGCACAGTCATCCGGAGCAACCCGTACGCAAGCAACCTCTCCTACTTGGACGAATGCGGGCGAACCTACCGAGTGAATAAATTTATCTTCAGAATTTTGTTCTGCCTTTTGAAGGACCACCTCTTCGGAGCGTCTATCCCTAACCCTAAGGAGGAGCGGATGAGCTCTTTTATAAGGAGACGCTTCGACGCTAACTTGCTCGAAAGTGTTATTAGCCCATACTGCCTCCACTACTTTGGGTACTCCCCCCGGGATGTGTTGATGCGGTAGGTGTGCCGCTTCGACGGTTGCTTCGTCAGCAGGAGTGCGTGTCTCGCCCGATTGGCCTACTCTCCATTTGGCACTTCCCCCATTTAGCGCTTCCCCCATTTGGCGCTCCCCCCCCGCAGCTCCCACTTCCCCGAATTTATGGACCGCCTGGAGGAGGAGAAGTCCCTCGTCAAGGCCCTGCGCGCAACCGCCAAGAAAGGTAGCTCCTCCATCTTCGCCCAAAAAAAAAAGAGCGTAAAGTTCGCTAAAGGGAACGTCACCTTGTTGAGGTAAGCAGGGCCATCACCCGGTGGGCACCTCCACACGTCGTGCTGGTCAGCTGTGATTGAGGGGCAACTCCAGGTGTTGTATCCTTCGCCAGAGTGCCCCCCACAGGCATACACACGCACTTAGTTTTGCCGCCCGGGTGGAACAACATCCGTTTTTCACCGCTCATATTTCACCGCTCATCTTTTGCTGCTCATCTTTTGTTGCTCTCCTCCCTCCGTAGCAAACTTCGGGACCACCTCGAACTATGCAGCAACGTCGAAGTGCTAACTCGGAGGGGCGACGTACAAATTAGGTGCACGCGCCGCGGGGTGAAGGTAGGCCCCTTTGACTGTCGCGTCTGCGTTGGTTCGTCCGCTCTCTGCAGAGAGGCCACTACATGGGTCGTTCCAAAGGAGTGTGTAAACACACCGCCTCCTCTTTTCTTTCCCCTGCTTCCTCACCACCTCAGGTGCGCCTCGGGAGGAAGTCCATCAAATGTGAACAGATCATCTTCTGTTTGAGTCCACCCGAACTGAAGGGCCTTCTGCGGAAGGTGATCTTCGAGGGGAAGCAAATGGACGCCCTCGTGAAAGAAGACACACTCGTGAAAAAGTACCTGTCGAAATTCCGCTCCCACGCGGTTAGAATTTCCAACGTTTGCTTTGCCAAAAATGTGTTGCCCCTCTCGCACTCGCTGGTAAGTTGGATGAGCACCCATGGTGGTGAGGGAGAGATATAGAGACCGCACTAATGCATGTCGTTTCCTTCACCTTCATGTGTTGCACCCTTCACCTGGATGTGCCGCTTCCCCACGCGCAGGAATCCCTCCTCTTGTTCAAACGGAACAAACAGAACAAGCTGATCTCTCTGTTGTACGACGGCAACATATTCCCTCCCCAGTGTGATGGGCCTAGTGGAGTCGAGGACCACCCGGGGGAACCCTCGCCGGAGGGGGGCCTTTACGAGACGAGGTAACTACATTGGCTGCATCCCCCATTTGTGTGTGCCTGGCGATTAGCAGGGGCGATCTGTGCGTAGTGCACGTGGTGCGTATGTAGTACGTATGCAGTGCGTGTATGCTACCTATTCGCCGCTTACCCTCCGCTTACTCACCGCTTACCCGGCGCAGCCTGCGATTCATGAGCAGAGAAACGGATGAACGCAAATCGGTGGAGGAAATAGATCGTTTCCTTCGAGGCGTCCTCGGTGTGCAGGAGAAGCCCGACTTGGTAACAAAGAAAAAATAAGGAGAAGCCTCTCTACACATGCGCTTTGGGTTTGGAAGTGGCTATCCTTTTTTTTTTTTTTTGCAACGTCGCAGTGTTGCGCCGTTCCTTCCTTAGATGCTTCGCTGATCGCTTCGCTGACTGCTTCACTCATTGCTTTTCCCACCACCTCGCAGCTCGTCAGCCACGTCCACCACGTCTTCCCCTTCGATGCGCGTGCCGACCAGGCGTACAAAAAGATAATTCGCAGAAAGTGCCCACGGGTACGGCTCTTCTGGACATTCTACTTTTTCAGAAGCTTCGAGTTCTGCCTGCAGGAGGCGAAGCGGTTTGGCGAAGCGGTTTAGCGGCACGGATTAGCGGCGCGGTGTAGTGATGCTGCGTAACGAAGCTGCGTTGCGAAGCAGAAGAAGAGTCCCCGCGTGTGTACCTACCGTGGTGCCATTCCTTTCGCGTGTAGTTTTTTTTTCTTTCCTTCTTTCTCTATTTTTTCCACGCGAGTGGCACACGTGTTAGCCCTTTCCTACACCAGTTTTTCCCCCTGCTTGTTAGTGGATGCGGTCCACTGCGTTGTCTCCTTTTCCTTTATTAATTTTTTTTTTTTTTTTTTTCTTCTCTGCACGAAATGTCGCCCATGTTGGAGAAAAACCACCTGAACAGCCTGAACGGTTAAGGTATTTTTTTTTTTTTTTTTTTTTTTTTTCCTTCACCCTCAAATGGCTAGCTTCTCAGCGGAGATGCTCATCTTCCCCAGTGGGAACCCCTTACCAGTTAAAGCTACATAATTTTTACAGTTGTGTAAAATGGGCGATCGGTTAATCGATCAATCGGTCAGTCGCCAACTAGGGCGCGCTACTCCCCATCGCCCTCTCATTAAAGGAGAATAATAGCGCCATAAACCCCAGGTGACCATGCGGCCCTCGAGCGCTGCATGGATTTGCCTGCTGCTGCGCATCGCGAATTACACATGTTACTCCTACCACGTCGGTAGGAGTGACCTGTACGTAGGCAGGGCCCCCCGCCGAATGACCAAGCTGAGCTACGAAAATGGAAAGCCGCACATCGATGCCGGCGTCGTGAATTACTTCAAGCAGATTCGGGAAGAATTCCCCTTCTTCAAGAGGGAGAACTGCCCCGCGTACTTCGACAGCGCGGCCACCACGCAGAAGCCGGCCTGCGTCATAGGGGTGAGTTGCCCAATCGCACAGTTGCACCGCTTCGTCTCACCGCTTCGCCACACCGCTTCGCCTCACCGCTTCGCCTCACCGCTTCGCCTCACCGCTTCGCCACACCGCTTCGCCTCCCCGCAGAAACTGACCCAATTCTACTCCAGCGAGAACGCCAACGTCCACCGAGGGATTTACAAAATGAGTCTGGACGCGACGAGGAGCTACGAGCAAGTGAGGAAGACGATAAAGAACTTCATCAACTGCGAGCGGGAGGATGAAATCATATTCACGAGCGGCACGACGCACGGGCTGAACCTCATCTGCAGCATGTTGATGGAGAGAGTGATCAAAAGAAGGCAAGACGAAATACACCTGACCTACCTGGAGCATCACTCCAATATAGTTCCCTGGCAAGAACAAGTGAAGAGGAAAAAAAAAGGAAAAATCAAATACATCCCGCTGAAGAGTACCGGCTACATTCACATCAAGAGGTTACGAAAAAGGATCAACAGAAACACCAAAGTGGTTTCCATAAGTCACGTATCCAACGTGTTAGGGAACATTCAAAAGTTAACTGCAATTATAAAGGCAGTGAAGGAGAAAAATAAAAATGCAATTGTCATTGTGGATGCTGCCCAAAGTTTTGCACACATAAGATATGACCTCAGACGGATGGAAGCAAATAACTGTTGCCCGGATGTGCTAATCGCTTCAGGACATAAATTTTGTGCCCCTTTGGGCTGTGGTTTTATGTACTTAAAAAACACCTTAACATGTTCATACAAATTTAAACCACTTTTGTACGGAAGCAACATGATAACAACTGTTGGGAAATACGAATCGGAGTTTGAGTCCCCTCCGCAGCTCTTCGAGTCTGGCACGCAGAACATCGCGGGGGTCATTTCCATGGGGGTGGCCATCAACTTTTTGGAGAGGATCGACCAGCGCCTTCTGTGCCGCTACGAGATGTTCCTCTACGACATGCTCGTTTATCACTTGGGCCAGCATTTGCAGCGGGGCTTGGTGCAGCTCCCAGGGGGCGTTAGCGAGAGCGGCGGAAGTAGCGGGGGAAGCGGGGGTAGCCGCCCGACCGACCCGTGCAGACTCTACATCCACAACAGCCGAAGGGGCGGGGGAAAGAAAGTGCCCATCCTGCCTCTATGGTCGGACCAGTTCTCCTCCTTCGACTTGGTGACCTTCCTGGATTTCAAGAACGTTTGCATCCGGTCTGGCCACCACTGTGCGTCTCTGCTGCTGAAGGAGTTCTTGCGCATACCCGACTGCGCGCGCGTTTCGCTTTTCTTTTACAACACCCCCGAGGAGGTGCAGTTCCTGGCCGAGCAGATCGCGTCCATTGCGAGGATGCTGAGTGGGATGAACAGGGGGGGGGTGAAGTAGCGACGAAGTGGTGTAACTGCGACGGTGGGGGACCTCCTCGGTGGCTGTCATCGATAGCCCCTTTTGATGATTCCTCCCCCCCACACTGTTACAAACATGTATGCCTATATGCACACCCCAATTGAGGATCCTTCCCGAGTGGGTAACTTCCCCGCGCACACTTGAGGGAGGGCTGAAGGAGGTATATGCTCTGCTCTTCTAAGAGTGCCTCTTTCTTTTTCTTTTTTTTCCTACAAATTTATATTCGACCGTTTGATGGGCTAGCCATCGCCCCGTTTGGCAAATGTACCATATTTGACTCGCGCGGCGCTCCTCCCCGTGCGCGACATCTCCCCCCATTTTTGAGGCCCTCGCGCCGACAAGGTGGAAGGAGAGCCAGATTGTTTTCTCCCCCCCGCGGCCGCCACAAGGGGGAGTAGTAGTAGTAGGAGGATCACTTCTGAATGTAGGTCCCGTTTGGCTTCCTTTTGTGTTCCTCAACCAGGTGGAGCCCCTCCCCGGAGGAATCTCTGCCCCCTGTGGAGGCAACGCAGGGGTACCTCCCCAGTGACTCCACCGGCCAACCCACCATGGGGATCCCCCGCGACAGCCTCAAACTCGCGCAGAGCGCGCTGAAGGGGAAACCAGCGGAGCGAAGCTGCAGCCCTGCCGTTGTTAAGTGCACAGCGCGGGTAGCAATATATAAGAAGCACAAGGGCCTATTCAAAGCTGCAGAGAAGGAGATCAAAAGGGAAGGGAGACATTTGGGGGAGCTCCTCTTCAAGAAGAAGCTGCACCTTTTAAGTGAAAAGGACATTGGCAAAATTTTGAAGAAGGTGATAAAGGGAAGAATTAAAAATGAATTCGTCTGGGACGACTTGCGGAGAGTGATCTTTTGCTGCAATGTGGGGTGTGTGAGGGGGGGAGATCCGCTTGAGGAGCCGGCTGAGGGGCGGCCGATGGGTTCGCTTGAGGAGTCAGCTGAGGGGCGGCCGATGGGTTCACTTAACCAGACATCTACGAGCTCTTCCCCCCTCACAATGGACGACGAGAAGGGAGGCCCCACCACACCGCATAACCGCCCCACCACACCGCATAACCGCCCCACCACACCGCTTAACTCGCACACCACACCGCATAACCGCCCTACCACCCCGCATAACCGGCACATCGACCACGTGAATGCCTACCTCCTATCTATCGCTGTGCAGAAGCTAAACATAAGGAGCGCCGCCCTCCTCAGCTTCCTCTTCGCCTACCTAAGGGACTCCCACCGTAGCATGGAGCCTCGTCAGTTTTTGCAAATATTCCTCGTCTTGGTGAAGCATACATTTCGAGATGTGTCTGCAGTGCACTGGGGGGCATCTTCCCCAGGTGGTGGCAAGGTAGGGGTGGAAGTGCCTCCACTGGGGGGGGGTAACCAGGCGGCTCACACGTTGAACACGTCGCGCATGTCCTCCTCTTCGCCCACTTCCTCCCCTTCTCCCACCTCACGTGAGCATCTTTTCCCTTGCGGGGAGAGGCCCCCCCCCCAGTGGGAGCAAATAACCCGCGCGGAGAAGAACCTCCTGCACGTGTTGACTCTACACTGTGCGGAGAGCATCAACCTATTTACACTGAATGACGTCGCCATGACGTGCGAAGCCCTTTGCTTCTTCACCTTGAGGGACAACCCTTTCATCCCCTTCTGGAATGGCTTCCTCTCCCACGTCTTCGGGGTGTCCTCCGCGGGGGGGGAAGTGCAAAATGCATCTGCGCAAGGAGGCGATTCTCTTTTAAAGAGGAGCAGGCGATCACCCTACGTTGGGAGGGTAGTACAAAGGAGAGTGCCTCACATCGGCGAGGCGAAGAACCGAACGAATGGAAGACGCGAAGAAATTCCCGAGTGGCATTTTGAACTTAGTGGCAGGAATTTGCTGAGCATAGTCAAATACACGTGTCTCTATGGGGACCTCCACCCGGAGGTTCTGAACCCCTTGGCCAAGAAAATGAAAAAAATTTTTTTTGAAGTTCCCTTAGACACAACGCTACACGAGTGTGTGGAAATTCTCTCCCTCTTTAACGGTACAAACGAGTTGGAGGGTAAGACGGAGGAGTTGAGGGAGAGGATCCATCTGTATGAGCATCAGTTTGAAGGAACCCTCCTGGTGACTCAGCACGATGTGAAGTGCCTCGTGACGTTGGCAAGACTTTCCTTTGAGAGGCTAAACGTGATTCCATTTTTAAAAGTTTTTCTGAACAATGTGCATAAGTTTTCCGGGGAGGATGCCGCGAGGTTGGTGCGTCTGCTGCTGGCGAGTTGGGGCGCCCACACGGGGGGGGGAGAGGACTTCTTAGGGGGAGAAGACCGTGTAGGGGCAGGCAGAAATCACCTTTTGGAACCCCCCCCCTACGCCGCCACCCTCATGAGGGGGCTCCTCTCCGCGCTGCTGCCCGCCTGCCCCGAAGTAATCTCCCAGCTGACCTACGTCGAAATGCTGCTCCTCTGTGGGGCGGTGGAAACACTTGCCCTGCCAAACAGAAACATCCTCAAGCGTGTAGCCGAGAGGATCTCCGACGATTTGAAGAGGGTGAACGTCCCGAGTGGACACCTCCCCCCTGCCGTTGTGAACTACCTCTTTCTAATCACCTTCGCATTGCACAGGTATGGAAGTTACGTGGGTGCCGATTTGACTCGCCGCTTGGTGAAGATCACATTGGAGAGGGAGAAGGAGAGGAAGCAGGAGAAGAAGCTGTGGCAACACCAACGAAGGGACCATTATCCCTTTTATTTGTTAACTCTACATGGAGGGAGTGCTGGAGGAAGCGCCTCCATGTGGGTAGAGTACTTCAATTCCCTCTGGGGGAGCCTCTCCCCCTATGGGCTGGATGAGCAAACAATGTACCTTCTCCTCTTACTCTATTTTGGGGCGACTAAACGGGGGGGCTACCGCTCTTTGCTGCGTCCAGTGAAGCGGTCAGCAGCGAGGTGTGCCAGGTTGGAAGCCCTAGTGGTGGTGTCCCCCTACGACCGCCGCTTCATCTACAGCGAGAAGCAAATAAAGGAGGAACTGCTCAAACTGTTTCTACACCTGTGGGCAGCCTACCCAATTAGATCGTGCAGGAAATCGCTCGACCTGTTAATCGTCGTGAGTGCATTTAGGGAGGAAGCATACCTGCGGAGCTACCTATTCAGTGAGCACGTGGTGAGTAGGCTTAACCGCTACGTAGCATTGCTTGCCGTGAGGGAGAGCAGCCTCTCGGTGCACCTGTGCGAAGACCCAGTGACGAAGGAGCCCGTGCGTGTAAACCTGTCCAAGCTGAGGTACGCGTGTCAGCGGGTGGTGCGGAAGCGGGGGGGGGAAGAAGCCTCAGATAAGGCAGAAGCGTCGGACGAAACGCAGAAGCTACTTGCCGCGAAGGCGCAGAAGCTACTTACCGCAAAGCAATCGCGTGCATGCCAACTGGAGGAGGCCACTCGAAGCTACCTACTAAACGACTACAAGCACAAGGAGCTCGTTGCCGAGCGGGGGGACGCCCCCCAGAAGGGGAGGCCCGCCAAGTACCTTCGGAACTGCAGGCGGGGGGAGCCGGTGCTGGGAGCCCTGTCCGTCTACGGCCATCAGTAGGGAAGTGTGCGTCGGGGTGGTAGTGGCGGTTGCACTGGCGGCAGCGGTCGCGGTGGCTATCCACCGCCGCCGTAGCCAACGTGGGAGAAGCCAAAAAAAACGCGTCGAATCTTCTCATAATGGTGATGCTACGTTAAAAAGGAGTTCGTTCGAGGGGGTAAAAGAAGGGGGAAATGTTTTGCATTTTTTTTTTCTTTTTTTTTCTCTTTTTTTTTTTTTTATTTTTCTCTTTTTTTTTCTCTTTTACGGTGGGTGAGAGCTGCTTGGGAGAAACAAACGCACGTCGACATGGAGGAGTGGCTTCCTCGGCAGAGCGGCAGATTGGCTGCTCGGCTGATAGGCGGCTTCACCGCCTTACGGCTCCGCCGCTCCCCCGCCTAGTCGTACTTGCCGATGAAGTAGTCCTTATCGAAGTGGTAGATCCTGGCGAAGCCGTCCTCCCCGCCGGAGACGAAGCCGTCGCCGTGCGGCAGGAACTTGATGGAGTGCACCGTTCCGAAGTGGCCCTTGATGCTTCCCAACTCGTTCGCGTGGATGATGTCGTAGAGGAGCGTCTGGAACTTCCCCTCTCCCGTGGCAGTGGTGGTGACATGTTCGGCCGCCTGGCCACCAGCCAAAATGATGTGATTCTTCGGATTGTGCTCGCTCTTAAAGAGAGGAGAGATATCACACGTGTTGAGTGGTCTATCCGCTGTGTACTCATTAATTATTTCAAAATTTATTGCATCTCTTAACGTCGCAGTTCCATCGGCAGAGGAGGTTAACATAATCATTCGGTCCCTGTCGAATGCCATATTGGTTACTTCCTTCGAATGGGCTTGTATTTTTCTCATTTGATGACCATCCTCTGCATTCCAGATGACTATCTCCCCATTTTCGTGTGCCGAGAGGATAAGCTTATCAAAAAAACACCACCTCACTTGGATGCACCTACTTTCGTGCTCCTGTTTCCACACGACTGTATTGCTCTTCAGGTCATACAGTTTGATGAACCGCTTATGCTCCACCTTCAGTCTGTCCGTAGCTACAACGATCTTGCTTTGGTCCAGTGGATTCTTGTTAAACTCCACGAAACGCACCGGCCCGTTCTCCTCCATCACGGTGAGCGTCTCTCCAGTGTAAACGTCAAATATGTAAACTTTGTTCGCGGCGGAGGAGCACGCGATGCGCTTGCTGTCGTAGGTCACGTCCGAGTTGTACACGGCGCCGCTGCACTCGTAGAGCCCTTCGGGGGGGAAAACGGCGAAGTGGTGAAGAAGTAGCGAAGCGGTGAAGTGGCGAAGTGGCGAAGCGGTGAAGCGGTGAAGCGGTGAAGCGGCGAAGCGGCGAAGCAGCGAAGCAACGAAGTGCTGGTGCAACGACGGGGACGGGGTGGCAAGTTCTGGGGAGGCCTCAACACTACCCACATGAGAAGGGCACCCCGCAATCGGCACAACTGAAACGGCGCCATCTCACCCCATCACTGGTGATCACTCGCTTCACTTACCTATTTGGTTCCCATCGGCCAGTCTCCACAAAATGAACTTCTTATCCTTAAGTGGGGAAGGAGGGGGGAAAAAAAAGGAAAGAATTGTTAAACAGGTGCTCATGTGGTAAGCGCGGAAAGCACAGTGCAGGTTATACACTGGGGATGCCCCTTCTCCGGGGGAATATCCCCTGCTGCAAGCAAACACTAACCCTGCCTGTGGTGAAAAGCAAATCCCCATCGTAATTCGTGTTCACATGCGTCAGCGGACGGTTGTGGCCACACAAGTATTTCCTCTTCATCGTGGAGGGCGATCTTCTCTTTTGATAGGGTTAAAGCGGGTGACTCTTTTACCCCCCCGGGGGTTGGGTAGTTGGGCGATTAATTAGATGATTAACGAGAGCTCCCCTCCGGAGAGGCAGTTTTTTTTTTTTTTTTCCTCCCTGTGCAGTTCTCCCCTGGCGGGTCTCGACGCGACGCTGCGAGGGCCCCGGGAACGCCTCCACTGGGCACACGGGTGACCTCTTTTCCTCGTCGGGGCGGCGCGGCGCTGATGGCTTGGCTGCTCTGCGGCTTGACGGCTCCACTGCTTGGCTGCTCTACTCTTTGGTAACTCTTTCGACGCGTTTTTTTTCTCGCTGGGCCGCCTGTATCATTTTATCCTTGCCTGCGGGGCGACAGCGAGGGGGGGGAAGTGTACGTGGGTGAAAGTAGGCAGGGGCATGCATACGGATGCGAGGGTACTACTATATTTATAGAGGCAAATGCAACGCTCGGGGGATGCGCAGGTGAGAGTCGTCCTTGTAGATTTGCCCCTCTCTCCGCTTGCCCTCCTCAAATCTGTGTTGTGTTATACGTACTGGAAAAGGAGGGTGGGGGGGCGGCTGTTCAATTTGGTTTGCTGCTCAGCCGGGACGCATTCACAACTTGGGAACTTCTGGAGCATCTCAACGTGGCAACTTTCCTTTTGCTACTCTGCCATTCGCTTCGCTTCGCTTAATCTTTCGCATTTCTCTCACGTTGAGCGTTTTGCTTTTTTTTTTTTTTCTTTGTAAAATTGCAAGCCGCTTGGGGGGGGAGCGGCACTTTCGGGCATTTCGCGGCATTTTACCGCTTCGCCATTTTGCCCTTTTTTTTGCCCCTTCACGCCCAGTGCACCCCTACGTAGGCCATCAACTTGCATCTGCCGTTCTCCTCTCCTGGGGGCCCCCGCGATACGGCCAGTCGAAGGGGGGAAAAAAACCGAACGCAGGGGCAGCGTGGCCATGGACAACGGGTTAGCGGTGGACCGATGGACCTATTAACGGATGAACGGATGAACGGATGAACGGATGAACGGATGAACGGATGAACGGATGAACGGACGGACCGACGTGCCCTTGAACGGATGAACCGGCTCGCTCTGCTGCCGTCTCGCGGCGCCCCGCGCAGAGTATTCCCCCTGAGTAGGAACCGCCAAAGAAAAAAAAACGTGCCTTATAAGAAAACATCCCCGGGGTACCGCATACGTACCAATACGCGTCAACCACAAGCAGTGCTGCTGTTACATCGATGCGTATAATGCCCCCTCTTCGGGCCTCCCTACCCCTCAGGGTCCCACCCCGCGCAAACCTAGTAACGACCAGAAAAAAATAGCCACTTTTATTTACGCCCCTCTCGTTTGTTCACGGAGCTCCCATGGGAGAGGGGAAGTAAAATTGACTGTACCCTAGCACGCACTGCTTCAGTGCTGCTTCAGTGCTGCTTCAGTGCTGCTTCAGTGCTGTTTCCGCACTGCTTGGTACATTTTTTTTTTTTTCTAAACCCCGCTTCCGCGACCAGCTCCCTTTTTTCACTTCGCCGCAACTTTACGGGGAGAGAGAGCGGATCTGCATAGCAATGAAAAAAAAAATCTCGCCAAAAGGGGGGGAAGAAAAAATAAAAAAAAAAAAAAAAAAAAATCAGCGAATAAATGCCCCCCGCACGTTTGCATTTGCTGCGTTTTTGTTTCTGTTTATAAATTTAATTCTTTTGTTTAGCAACAAAGGCATACGAGAGTAAAAGTGCTGCCCACTTCTTCTTCTTCTTCTTCTTCTTCTTCTTCTTCTTTCACAATGCTACGAGATGACTTGACTGTAGGGTCAGATGCGAGTTTTTACATTTATATAATGCCTTTTTAAAAGTGACAGAAATTGCTGCGCGAAAAAAATTGCCCTTCCAACAGTTGAAAAAGAAGAAAAATAAGAAAAAAAAAAAAAAAAAAAAACTCTCTTCCCCACGAATGATGATCATTAATGCTTTAACGTTTTAGGAAAGAAAAAGAAAAAGGAAAAGGAAAGAAGTTACTCACTCAACTAGGCTACGTCGACATGTCGAGATGAACGAATGTTAATCCAGCGTGCTAACTCGTCCCCTTGCTGACAAGTTACGTAGTGTTAATGTACTGTGAGCGCGGGGGTAGTTGCCGGCCGAGCGAGCGAGCGATCGATCGATCGAGCGAACTTCTCTTCGTTTCTGTTCATCTCGTTTTGTTTCCTTTCGTTTCGTTGCATCCCGTTTCGCTGCATCCATTTTCGTTTCTTTTTATCCCTTTTCGTTTCACCTCTTTGACTTCTTTGACTTCTTTTCCTTTTAATTAAAGTTCCCCCTTACGTGGTTGCAGTTACGCACGTACGTATCGCCTGCACAGCCAGTCCCGCCGGACGCACTCGACGCTCGCTTGTTTGTGCGCGTGGCTTTAGCAGACCAGACGTTTCCTGGCCCCCCAAGTGTACCCAGAGTGAGTGCATACATGAGCGTGTGCGTGTGCCTATGAGTGTGCCTATGAGTGTGCCTATCAGTGTGCCTATCAGTGTACCTATGAGTGTACCCATTCGTATGCCTTTGCGTATGCCCAGCCGCATCCCCACGCGTGAGTGCGCTCTTCCTGCACGTCTGCTTGTACCCCCTTGTGTCGCCTCGCCACCGCCCCACTCGGCTAACTCGAAACGGATTCGTCCCGCCCTGTGACTGTTGCCCCGTTGCGTCGGTCACCACGCCGCTCAGTTGCATCGGTCACCACGCCTCTCCATTTCGTCGGTCACCTCGCCTCACCGTTGCGTCGCCGCATCGTCACGTGGGCTGTGGCTGACCGCGTCAAAGCGAAAGGAGCAAACCTCTCACCTTCCTCGGTGCGGTTAGCGAAAGTGTGCACCCCCCATCATCACCACTGAGCGTGACCATAGACTGAACATACGCGTAGGAGTTTATACGTGGCTGCTTAAGTGTGCCTCCTCTCACGTATGCGTTTCTTCCCCACGCTAACCTTACGTATGTGCTGCCTCTCCCAAAGTAGGCCCTTCCCCCCTCCCTTTGCGAAAGAGTCACAGTGGGCGCATTTGTTTTCCAGCGCTTCTTTGTTATGCACAGCAGTTAATTCTTTGGCCGCTGTTTTTTTTTTTTTTTTTTTTTATTTTAGTACTTTTTTATTTTCCTATTTTTCGCGGCGACCATCCGAATAACCCCTCGGTGGAGTACCCCCCGCGCGGAGCAAACTTTCCTTTTTGATGATTTCCTGATGAGCACTGAGGGAGAGGAGGCGCTCCCCCCCTTGTGTGTGTATGTATAGTGTATGCATAGTGTATGCCTCACTTTTGCGCGCGCCTTTCGCGGACAGCGTGTACTGCGCCTGTTTGTGTGCAAAAAAAAAAAAAAAAAAAGCCACGTGGTTTAACGCCCATCGTTTGCCGCGTACCATTTGCGGCCTACACGTTAGCGCGGATCAATTAATGCTTCTTCTTCTTCTTCATCTTCTTCTTTTTTTTTTTTTTTTTCTTTTTTTCCCTGCACACACGTATATTTTATTTTTTTTGCCCGGTGTGTCCCTCCTGAGCGTATTTTCCTCCCTTTGCCAGCCCCCGAGCGACATCACCCCTGTGTATGTTTACCCTTCCCAAATAAGTTTGTCAATCGGGCAGTGCTCCTTTCCCTCCATCCATCGTGTTAGTAGTTATACCGCCATTGAGACCACCAGCAGTGGAGGAAAAAACTTCCAGCGCGAGCGGATGGTGCGCTTACTGTTCGCATCTTTGCGTAAGAAGCCGCTCTGCACACAGTGTGGATAGCCTATCTGAAAGCGCACAAATTGGAGCGGTTGGAACGTGCACGTGAAGGAGGAGCAGGTGAGAGGATAAGCGAACGAGTAAGCGATCGGACGAGTGAGCTATCGGGCGAGTGCATTTGCCATTGCCTTTGCCGCTCCCACGCATCGCGTGCATGTATGCCCCCCCTGCGCCATCAGAGGGAAGAGCAAGAAGAGCTAGCGAAGGAATAAGCGAAGGAATAAGCGAAGGAAGAAGAAAAGGACGTAGCGAAGGAAGAAGAAAAGGACGTAGCGAAGGAATAAGGGAAGGACGCAGGAGTAAATTTATCTGCACTACCCCCTTGAAGCCCCCACACCATAAGGAGGAACCCCCGAAGCGATCGAAGCAGTAGCGGGACCGTTGAGCGCACCAGCAAGACCCCCCAAACGTACGCACGCTGCAGCTGCATGTAACGACGCCGTCTCCAACGGCACCAATTTGGACCCACCAATTTGGACCCACCAATTTGGACCCACCAATTTGGACCCACCAATTTGGACCTACCAATTTGGACCTACCAATTTGGAACCAACTCGAAGGGCTTTTCTCTCCTTTTTCCCCCCTTCGACCCCCCCGCGGTTACACAATACACGCTTGCCCACGTGTAAGAATATGTTCGCCCCGCGTCCGTGGAGAAGAATACTACCGCCAGTTTCCTACAGCCCACCCCTCCACCGCAGGAGCATTTGCCTACCGGTGATCGCCGCGTTAGACTTCCCCCCCCCAGAAGAGCACCCTCATCCGTACTCGCTTCCACACCCACCACCCACACACATCCAACCGTCGAGGCCGCACCAGTGCACCAACAAAAAATGAAAAATGAAATACTATATGGAACGACATTTGTTTTGTTCCTCATCAGCTACTGCTTCCAGCCGTTGCTCATCGACATAATCAAGTACAATGGGTGCGGCAACTCCAGCACGTTTATATTCCTCTTGCCGCACTACTTGTCTATGATCATTGTGGGGTTGCTACCGAAGAAGCAAAAGTTGAATGAGTGCAAATGGATGAAGATCTTTTTTGTTTCCATCCTGGACCTCGTAAACCAGGTATTAAAAAAAATAGGCCTAATCTATGCAGGCTCCGCGCTGTACATCATTATTGATAGTTGTACGCTGATTTTCACAGCCATTTGGAGGAGACTGCTGCTGAACAAGAAGATCAACTGCTTTCAGCTGCTCGGGATTTTGTTAATAACCTTTGGTATAGCCATAAAATCAAATAATCTCAAATTTGAAATTAACAAAGAGGAAATCATTGGAGTCATTTTAATCATCGTGAGCAACATCCTCATGGGGCTAACATTTGTTTTGAATGAAAAGTACATGGGTGAAATGGAAGGACAGAACATCGTGTGTTTAATGGGTATCTTCAGCTTTTGCTTCGTCAGCCTGTGGACAGTCATATGGACCGTTCCCAACTTTGATCATCTCATTATGGAGAATATAAAGAAGAAGCAGGGAAACATTAACACCATTTGGCTAAGTTTTTTGGGACTCTTCATTTTTAACTTCGTCACGTCGTCTACCCTCTGGTACATCATGAAGATTAGCGGATCACTCACCGTTGGAATTCTTAAGGGACTCAAAGTCGCCATTATTTTTCTTTTCAGTCATATTTTTTTTTGTAAATATGATTACAAGCAATGCCTCAACTTCCACTCCTCCCTTTCAGTTTTTTTTTGTATCTTGGGGGTCCTCATATATTCGTACAACGAATTTTTGTTGATCCTTATGAGCAAGGTGTATCTGTGCAGGCGGCCTAAGGTGATTGTCTAGGTGTGGGTTTTTTTGCGCGTGTCGTCAGTGTACAGCTTTGTGCGCTTTTTTATTATTATTTTTTTTTTTATTTTTTTTTTTTATTATTTTATTATTTTTTTTTATGACCTGTTCAGGTGATTTGTCGGGAAAAAATGTTTTTTTTTTCTGACATGTTCAGGTGGTTTGTCGGAAAAGGGTTTTTTCCCGGCGGCGTGTGCACGCGGTTTGGCTAGTCGTTTTTCTAACCCCCGTGCGCCGCCACCTGCGCAGCTTGTTTGTTTTAATTTGCTTTGTTAACCTGCTTAGACGCTTTGTTATGCGTGTTTCCCCTCTTTGCGTCTTTTCCCACGTCTCTACTTTGCGCGTTTTCCCACGTCTCTACTTTGCGCGTTTTCCCACGTCTCTACTTTGCGCGTTTTCCCACGTCTCTACTTTGCGCGTTTTCCCACGTCTCTACTTTGCGCGTTTTTCCACGTCTCTACTTTGCGCGTTTCCCACGTCTCTACTTTGCGCGTTTCCCACGTCTCTACTTTGCGCGTTTCCCACGTCTCTACTTTGCGCGTTTTCCCACGTCTCTACTTTGCGCGTTTCCCGCTTCTCTACATTGCGCGTTTCCCACTTCTCTACATTGCGCGTTTCCCACTTCTCTACATTACGCCTTTTCCCACTTCTTCACCATGCTGCCCCCGACAAAGTGACACCCCGCCCGACGGCAGCCACGCAGCATTCTTCTCCCCCAGGCACACGCGTACGTGCGCATGTATGTACATGCGGTACCTGTGGCAGCACCCATCAGATAATTGCACATGCGTTTTTCCCTCCATGCCATTTGTTCCCTTTTTTTTTTTTTAAAGAATTTGTTCAAATAACTTTTTTAAAATTACTAAGATAAGCACCATGTGTTTGTAAGCATGAGGTGTAGACGCTCCCACGCTGCGCCTGCCACGGGGTTGGCGTGCAGTCTGCATACAGGTGTATGCCCCATATGGACAGGTAGGAGAAGCGGAGAAATGTGCCCAGTGAAACTGGGGGCGAATTGTCATTTTTTTTTTTAACAACCCCACGAGTTCTCCCCCAAACTGCAATGTCGATTCTGTACGTTTTTTTTTTTTTTTTTTTTTTTTTTTTTTTGGAGAGGGAGGGAAGAAGTGCACACATGCTGCTGTACGCCTAGATGCGCACAATTGGCAGTTGTTGCAGTCACTCGTGAGGACGGGCTTCCTCCATTATTGGGGCACCCAATCGGTGAAATGGCCCCTTGCCAGGCTGGCACCTTTTCCCATTCCGTAGGCCACGGCACCCCGCATTTTCTACCCCCGTTGCGGTTCGACGTCGACCGGCGAGCTGAGCTCTGCACGTTAGCACTCTCCCTCGCCCGTTCCGTTCCTTCGCCCATTCGTTCCTTTTTTTCTGCTCCCCTTTTGCTTCTCCCCCTTTGCTTCTCCCTTTTTATGTTTCTTCCCACCGATGGGGGCATGCGAAGGTCCTTTCAAGGAAGTGCCGCAAAATCTGATACACATAGGAGAGAAAAAAAAAAAAAAAAAAGATTCCCCCATTTGGGCATCCGTTGGGGGAGGGCAGCATCTGACGAAGCCACAGAAGGGACACCCAAGCATGTGCCTACGCAGGTGGATGTGACCATGCCCTTACCACACTTTCTCGAAAGGAACAACGTCCCCTGTATATCAAATCGGTAGCCCTGCGAAAGAGCGGTCGCCTGTGCATCTCCTTCTCCCTTCACCCACCAACCCAAGTTAACCAAAATGGTAACATCGCTTATGCTATGCTGCTCTCGAGCGTCATTTGTAACAAGCGGGCTGTTATTAGGGGATGGCCCGTCCCTCCCGAAGCATCACCACACTGTTAGTGGTGCATGTCTTTGGTTAATCAGAAGAGAGAAGGGGAGAAATTACTCTGAATGGTTTTTTTCCTCCCTGTGCATCATCCTGTTGTTGTGGGAAGGCTGGTTGTCCGCGTGTTAACTCTCCTTTGCGTGCACCCGAAGAGATTACCTCCAATGCGTGTGGTCCCTTTCTTCCCCCTCCTCTCCCCTTGCAGCTACAAGAAAACCTAATCGCAGAACGGACACTGAAAGATGGGAAGGATATCTTCGTATTTAATAACTATGCCATTTGGCTAGTCAAGCTATCGCACCTGTGCATCTCCCTCTTCTTCCTCAGTGTTAAAAATATCTTTCACCTTTCACCCAACTGGGTATTTCTGGTGAGTGTGCTTTTGGAGCTACACAGAGGAGTGAGCTGCTCTCCACACATCTGAGAGACAAACGAAAGTGTGGAGATGAGACCGGGGTGCTTACACACATGTGTTTTCCTTTCCCCTGCGCAGATTTTCTTCTTCGGGTTTTTTATCATTTGTTTTTTCTTTTGCATGAGTTGGTAAGGATACACATGTGGGAGGGGGGGTCTTCCTCTTGGGGGGATTTACACTCCTTTTGGGGGGGATGCCTATCGTCACCACTTCGTCGTTGCTTCTCCCCACGTGAGACAGTTTCCCCCCCACACGTACTCCCACTTCGCAGGTACAGCTGTTTCCGCTTCATTAGGAGAGTAACAAACGAGGAGCTAATCGGTATAGAGGAGGAAATTTTGCTTTCTCCCGCTTGTGTGTTGTCCCTTTTTCATTTCGGGGAACGCCTCCTCTCTCTGTGGCCAGTCGCTACACTCGTGTAATGGCGAGGCGTCCACTCGGCTGCTCACCCTCCTACCGTCGTCCCCACTGCAGATGAAGAACTGAACCCCTCCGTGCTGAACGAAATAATTCCTCAGTAAGACGCCGCCGCTTGCTGTGCCCGAGCGGAAAGATGCGGCAACCCCGTATTGTTCCCCACGTTGCGTCATGCAGCCCCACGTTGCGCCAAGATGCTCCGCGTCGCTTCTTCTTTCCCCACGTTAACCTTTTCCTTCCCCATGCGGTCGCAGGATTTTCTTCTCCGTGAGCTCCTTTTTGCTGATAAGCGTAAGGCGAACTGGGATGAGGTGGAGATGCGGAAGAGTCGCTTCAGTCCGTTTCGCGTCTTCCCCATCGCCCCCCTCCAACCGCATACTTCCCTTTTTTCTTTTTTTTTTCACTTGGCAGCTTCTTTACCTGGGGCACCTGCTAGTCTACCTGAACGTGCAGAACGACGTCATTTCGGTAAGTGCACCCGGGGAGGAGTTAAACATTTTGCAGTACCACACTTCACCATTTTTTTTTTTTTTTTTTTTTTTTTTTTTTCCCCTCCCGTGAGACAACACTGTGGAAGTCCTCCATTTCGATCACCACTGCTCTCTCCTTCTGTGTAGGTCCCCGTAGAATCCCAAATCATTTTCGTTTTCTTTTTCTTCTGCTGCGTGTTGTACGGGGCCCTCTTCGAGTACGACAATTCGGTGGTAAGGCGGAAGAGCCAATGAGTGAGGTGGAGAGCGGCGAGAAGGCGAGCGGTGAGCGGCGTGTGGCGACGCGAGTTGATCTGCTGGAGCGCGCCACGGCGTCCTACACTGTGGACCTTCGCGCCCAATTTGCCCCCACTTTGTTTGTCTTTTTCCCCCATTGGTTTTCCTTCTCCCTGCAGGGCGTCTTCCTCCTCGGGGCCAACGGAATAGCCACTCTGGCGCTTTCCTTCTACCAGGTATGACTGCCATGCAGAGAGATAGAGCGTGGGGAGCACCTACTGGGCGTTCCCACCGATGGCACATTCGCGCAGATTGCACAGTTATGCCGATCGTGCATTCGCGAGATGGCACCCCCATGCTGATTTTCCCCCATGAACCCCGCAGGAGAGCAACCTCCTTCTCCCCTCCCTTTTAAGTGTAAGCTGAGTGTGTGCTCCGGCGCGGTCGCAAAGGGGTGGCCACACTGCCAACAGCGTGGCAACGCCTCTAACAAGGCGGCAATATCTATAAGGTGGAAGCACCTCCAACAACGCGGCAACGCCTCCAACAGCGGCAACCCCCCCGCGCAGACCGGACTCTACCTGGCGCACCTGGTTCGAAGGCACAAACAGAACAAGCTGTTCTATCGAGACCGAGAGGGGGGCTTCGAGCAAATGCTCATGTACACGTGCGCGTCAGCTTTTGCTTCGCTCCTACTGAAGGTAAGCGCTCCGCTGGCTGGGCGATGAGTTCGCGGTGATGAGTTCGCTTTGCACGGTGGCCTCTCCAGTCGGCTCATTTCTCCGGCGCGTAGGAAGGCGCGGGGGAGCGAACCCCAGTGGGTCTACCCAACGAAGAGGTTACACACTTTTATGCGGCACCTCTCATTTTTTTTTTTTTTTTTTTTTTCCTTTTTCCCCGTAGAACCTGAGTCTGATTAACTCCCAGCTGCTATCCTTCCTGTTGCTCCTTTCATCCGTAAGGGGAGAGAGTCAATCGAAATTGCAGAGGCCATCATGACCCCTTCATGGAGAACCTGAACGTGCATGTAAATGCCATACCCACTATGCAAAGCTAGCTGCAAAAATGCCCGTCTTTTTTTTTTTTTTTTTCTTTCTCCTTCTTTTCCTGTGAATAGGTCCCCTTTCTCTACGCCGACCTGAGTCTCCAAAGCATCCAACTGACTCACCAATCGGTAATTTTACTCCCACGAAAATGTGTAGGAGTGGGAGGAGGGGGGGGGCAGCCCTTCAACGTGTTTACCCATGGGCAGTGGCACCTTCCCTTTCGTGAAGTAGGCCACGCTAGATGCAAAATGAGGTAGTGCCCCTGTATATGCAACGAACTCTTTTTTTTTTTTCCCCCCCCCATCACACAGATTGGAAGTCGAATCATGCACACGTATGTATCTTCCTTCCACTCGAGCAAGAAAGCCCCTGGGACGCTGAGTTGAAAGAGGGTCCACATGCACGTATATACCTGTGGAGGCATCATCACTTTTGCTACGCACGCACGAGGTGTTCTTCGCCCGATGCACACAGTCCAGGGGGACAAGTGGTGGCCCTGTGTACCGTCCAACATGAAGTCTGCGGCGTAGCGTTCCCAAATGGTTGCCACGTCCAGTTGCGGAGTGTGCCCCCGGGATGTGAAAAAAAAAAAAAAAAAAAAAAAAGGCAGTTGGTGTAGAAATGGCTGTCCCCATGGTGGCCACATCACCATGTAAATGTCGCGTCGCCGCATCACCGCATAAACGCCGCTTTCCTTTCTTTTTTTTTCCTTTTATACTCCACCGTTTTGCCATCCCACCGATTTCTTATGAGTATTTTTTTTTTTTTTTTTTTTTTTCTTCCCCGCGGCGTTTACCAGCTGAACATTCCGCCCACTCGGGGGACAAACCAAAGTTAGCCATTTTTCTCGTCACTTTTTTTAAAAAGGGTTTTCCACCGTGTGGGATGTAAATCGTAGATGGGTGCCTACGCGCGATCTGCGCAGAGGTTGGCCATTTTTTTTTTTTTTTTGCAACGGCATCTGCGAACGTGCTGCTTAGGGATCACCTGAGGGGGGGAAGCTCCATTGGGTGGGCGAAGTGACTCCGGGTGTACGAACAGACGTTTGATTTGCTGACGTTGGATTTGCTGACGTTTGATTTGCCACGTTTAATTTGCGGACGTTGGACTTCCTAACTGACGCTGGACCAGTCCGAGGCCGCCCGCCCGTAGCGTGACGTGCCCCCCGCAGCGCAGCCCCGCCACCATGTCCGTGGGCGACAAGCTGAACGAGGCCTTCTGCTGGCTGAAGGAAGAATTCGACGAATTGATGACCGATTTGGAGGTAGACAAAGGGGAGCTAAACGTGAGTGACCTCTGCACGAAGATTAACAACACGTGGAGGAGCATAAACGGAGGAGAGGAGGAGTCCCCCCTGTGTGCAGATAGCCAGGGAGGGGGAAGGGACAAGAAAAGAAAGGAACGAATTAACCATGAGGAGCTCGTGCCGTGGAGCGATTTGAATTACTCCCTCTTCCATTACGTGGGTATTTATAAAAAGGTTAGCGAGGCGCTACTGATTGATGATGAGGACTTTTACTTTAACTTTGACGCGGACAATGTTTATGTGAAGCGGAGGTTCTCCCCCAGCTTGGCGTTCCACCCGCTGATTTGCCCCATTGACGCTGCGTATTTTAACTTCCTCTTGTTTTGCATTTCGGGGGGGGCTCCCGATAAGGCAAAGGGGGGGGAAGCCAACGGGGGAGAAGCAAAATGGAGAGAAGTAAAATGGGGAGAAGCAAAAGGGGATACCTCCATCGGGGGTGCTTCCAACTGGGGCACTTCCATCGAGGGTACCTCCAACTGGGGCACCTCCTTCGAAGGTGCTCCCAACTGGGGAAGCACTGCCCCCCCCCACCGGCGGCGAGGCAGCCGCGCGGAAATAACCTACGCCTACAGCGACGACCGCGCGTACAAGGAGAATTTCGTCGTGACGCAGGAGGCCTACGCGGCTTTGAGCGAGGAGTACACGAAGGTGCCCGGCGTGCAGCGGTGCCTGGAGCGCGGGGCGGGCGCGCCCTTCAACTTCGGCCCGCGGGGGGGCGCGGCGGTTGGCACGAGTGGAACGAGTGGCACGATTGGAGGTGGTACAGGCGATACTGGCCATATTGGCGATGCTGGCGGTACGAGTGAAGGTGGCACACCCCCCGATCGCGCCGCTCACACCGCCGCCCCCCTGAACAGGGAGGCGCTGAACCGGACGTACGCCTTCTCCCTGGAGAGCAAGACCTACATGGTGCACCCCGAAATGAACAAGAAGATCAAAATTGTGAACGGAGACATATCTGCCGTGGACTCGGAGGCAGTGGTTCTGTTTGCAAACCACAATTACCGTTTTTCCAAACGGGTATGCGACGACTTGTATTCATGCACGTTAATGAAATTGGATGAAGAAGAGAGAATCGAAATCAAATCGAAGAAGAGCGGAGAGGTCTGTCTAACCAACAGCTACGATGGGATACACAAGTACATCCTCCACGTCATGCTACCAAAATATAATAGCAAATATATCCTGGCGACCCACAACACTATGAATCTATGTGTGCAGGAGATCTTATGTGTGTGTGTGGAGAAACGGGTTCAGTCTGTTTCGATTCCCATCGTCTGCTTTGGCTTGTTCTTTCCCACTAACATCTTCTTGGTGAGTCTGATGAAGAGCCTGCGGTCGCTGCTGCTGCTCCCCCAGTTTTACAATGCCATTCGGTCAATCGTATTCGTTACCAATTCGAATGAGTTATACCTGCTGACTTTGAAGTACGCCTCTGTGTTTTTCCCGCGGTGCCGGGAGGAGATGTTCCTCTCCGCCAACATTGCCATTTTGGGGAACAAGCTGGGGTCCATCGACGTGCGCAACAGGGGCATTCGCATTTTCAAGACGCTCCGGAGGGTCACTCGCGGCGCGTTAGCAGCGGAGTCGTTAGCAGCCGGGTCGTCAGCCGAGTCGTTAGCAGCCGAGTCAGCAGCTTCCTTCGCTTCCTCCGCTGCTTCGTCGTCCGCCGCTTCCTCCGCTTCCTCTTCGGTCATCTTCAACGCGGCGGACGAGGAGTTCTTAAGCCTGCGGGCGGAGAGCGAGGGGCACCAGCATCTCTACATGCTGCAGGAGATTAAGAAAAGGGAAGAGGGCGTGCTGGGCAACCTGCAGAGCTGCCTCCGCCTCAGTTGCATCTACAATATAAAAAAAAAATTTGCAGAATTTGAAGAGGATTCTTTCCTATATGAGTACGGGGTTGACGAGCTCGGGAGGAAGACAGTGATCATCAACTTCTTTAAGTTCCCTCGAGTGTATAACTACCACTCGCTCTTTTTGTTTCTGCTGTTTCACTTTAACTCGTTTATGCGCAACCACTTTGTTTTGCTCTTCGTCTTCTCCGAAGGCATCTCCGGCGAAATCACCAACGTCTTGTCTCTCTTTAAGGACCTTTTCCAGCTGGTCTCCGATTTCCTGCACAACCTCAGGGTCGTTTACTTCTTCAATTACTCCCTCGCCTTCAAGCTCTTCATCTGCGTCCTCTACCCCTTCATCCCGGCCGCCATCTACGACAGCATTGTGTATTTGAACGGCGCCCAGGTGGGACAGCAGAGGAGCGGCCGCGGAGCGGTGGAGAAGCAGCTTTAACGCAGCTGAGACGTAGCTGATCCGCAGCTGAGACGTAGCTGATCCGCAGCTGAGTTGTGGAGAATCGACTCAGTCAGCCTCGCCGCCGCTCCACCGCCGCTCCACCGCCGCTTCACCACCGCCACAACGAACGTACATTTGCATATCACCTCACCCCCCGCTTCCTCCCCCCCCCACAACTGCAGGAACTGTCGAAGCACTTCGACGTTAAGAAGGCCTTGAGACAATGAGGTAGGGAAGACGCCGAGCCGATTCGCCCCGCACATCCCCGTTGCGTCTCCTCCTATTTATGTTTCCATTTCTGTGAGTCTGCCCCTCCTTGCGTATACTTCAACCCGACTGCTACACACATGGTGATTTTTTTTTTCTTTTTTTTTTCTTTTTTTTTTGTTGGTGATTCTTCCCCCCTGCGCAACCTACCTCCTCACTTCTTAAACAACGACGTGAATGTTTTTATGAGACCACCTTCCCGTGGCTCCGAGGCATCATGGGCACCTGTGGGGGGGGATGGTCCGCCGTGAGCCTGCTCCTTCCCCTTCTTCGTCCGCCGCAGGCGCTCGGCCCACTCATCGTCTCCGTACTCGCGTAGAATCAAGCTGCTGTTCGCCAACAGGTTGGACGATCCTAAAGAGGGGGAGAAAAGCAAGTAGTTCGTGTGAGTGTAAGCGGGGTGGGGCACAAGACTTGCGGGGTGTGGGCGTAGCCACACCCACCCACACATCGCTTTGTACAGCGGTGCGCACACCAGGGAACCCTCGCGCGTTACCATAGATGTAGGCAGTCATGTTGAAGAAGTTATTCCGCGAAACGTTGAAGGGCTTGTTCGCAGCCGACGGTGCGGGCGGAGATGCAAACTGAAGCGTAGACTGAAGTGTAGACTGTGCGCTCGACTGTACGCCCGACTGCACGCTCGACTGCACCGCTGCCGGGGAGGCGGGGGGCCGGTCCAAGTACCTAATTTCTGTGTGCTTCCCCCTGACGTCTCTCTCCTCGCGACGGACGTGGGAGAGGCTGGAGAAGTGGCCGTCTTTGCATTTGAGGGCGGTGCACTCAACTCGTATTTCCTTCTTCAACATCTTAACCAAAATATTCTTCATCTTTTCACTGTCGGTTTTTTTGCAAGTGACGACTAGGACGCCGACTCCTTCCTTTTTTTCTGGGCGGCAGGTGCTCCCACCACATAGTGAAGCCGCTCCCCCCTGTGCGGCGTGCCTGGTGTGCTGCCCACCGCTCACCACGCAGGTGTTCTTCACTTTTGCTTGCCCAGCGGGAGCGTCCTCCCCCATGTGTCCCCCCTCCGACACAGGCTCTTCCCCCCCAGAGGAGTTCCCCCCCAAGTTAGGGTTAAAAATAACGATGGCGCTATAAATGTAATTATTCTTTACGCAGCTGTAATCGTCTGCGGAGAGGAACTCAAATCGCTCGTGGAAGATGTGGGGATTCTTAAAGGCTTGGTTTAGCATAACAGATCTGCTTTGCAGGTCCTTCTTCACTTCTTTTTTTTTTTTAACCCACTCCTTGCCGTACACACTTTCTATGTTGAGGATGCCCAGCAGGATGACCTCCCGCTCCTTGTCGCCCCTCCGGTCTCCACCCTCCGGCGTCATTTTCGTCGCGCAGAGGTGTGGCGGTGTGGCGTTGCTGGTCAGGCCGGACGGTTGGCAAAGGGCCTCCCGCTCGGCGCTCTTCGCCGCGAAGGTGCGCGCAGTGAGTTCTCCGGGGGGTTAACCGGTGGAGAACGACAAAAAAAAAAAAAACAAATAAAAAATAAAAAAAAAAGAAAAAAAAAAAAAATAACAAATAAAAAAAAAAAAATAAAATAAAAAAAATAACCAAACAAAGTGCTAACCACACTGCTCACCAAATCAATGCAAAGTAAACGAAACAGAACAAACGAATGGGCATGAGCGGACGGAACAACTGCGCAGGCGAAGGGGCGAAACAACTGCTCAGACGAACGGGCGGAACAACTGCGCAGACGAATGGGCGGAGCGCCGCCTGGACCATGTCGCACGCGCGGGAGGTGGCACGTGCAAAAGGGAACGACCCCGCTCCCTCGCCCAGTGAGCAATGTGCATGCAGGGGTTAATAACCCCACTTGGAAAACCATAACGGGGAGGGGGGAGTCATATTGTTTTTTTCCCCATTGGGGAGGGGTAACCCGGACGACCCATCGTTGCGGGGGGGAAGAAGAAAAAATGGGAAGTAAAAAAAGAAAAGGCTTACGAAGGGGGAACGGACGGGCGGGGAAAAAGCCAAGCAGGTGAGCGAAATGCAAAGGGGAAGGGACAAACTAAACTGGGGAACACCAATGGCGCTCTCCCACCTTCGCCGCATAACGGAACAAGCACATGTAGGGGAAAAAAAAAAAAAAAAAAAAAAAAATCCCGCCGCACGCCGACTCCCCGAACGTTTCCTACTGCAACGCGCCGCAAGGGGCGACTTCGCAAAAAAGTTGAGCAGCTGGGGAGGAAAAAAAACGAAGTGAAGAAGTGAAGCAGCGGAGAGGTGAAGAAGTGAAGCAGCGGAGAGGTGAAGAAGTGAAGAAGTGGAGAAACGGAGAAGTGAAGAAGTGAAGCGCCACCCTTTTCGCCGCTTCGCCGCCTCACCGCTTTACCGCTTGCTTAATTACGGACTGCCCTCGCCTCTTACCCTTTTTCCTTTTCGTGTGGACCCCCCGTGCGAAGTTGAGGCATGCCGATCTCCCCTCCCACATCGGCCAGCAGCGACTTCACGACGGCATTGACCGCTTGGGAGAGGGGCCCCCTTCAGTGGGTCACGCTGCTACAGGGAGAGGCGGAGTGGCACACATGCGTCGATGCCCCGGGGAGCTGCTTCACCCGGGAAGTTGAGCGACTGGCCCGTTTGAACAGCACGCTGAAGAGGAAGTCACCCCACCAGTGAGCAGCAACCAGGGGAAGGTCCACTCAGGTTAGTCCGCCGCCGCTCCCGCCGCTCCCGCCGCTTCCCGCCACTCCCGCCGCCACGTGACCGATCGCAAAATGGAGAAGTCCAAGGAGATTTTCTACGACAAGGAGAAGCGGTTCTTCCTGCACCTGATGATGTACGTGAGCAGATTTTTTCTAAACGACGAGGAGATTGTAATTTTTGATTTGTTTGTGCACAACGAATGCCTGTACCTAGAAAAGGATATCATCAACAGCATTAACATGCACGAGCAGAAGATACGGAGCATCCTCTCCAAACTGTTGAAGGAGAAATTTATCATTCAAGTGCAGAAGCTTAAGACCACTGAGAGAGGATCTAGCTTCCAAATGTATTACTGCCTGAACAACTATATTGTGTATGTGATTGACTACCGGGTTAGGAGGATGGAGGTTGAGCTGAGGAAGGACCGAAATGATAGCGACCTGTATGTCTGCACCTTTTGCAATGCCACGTATTCGCAGCTCGACGCGCAGTTGCTCCCCCTGGACTCCTACGACGCGCACTTCCTCTGCCTCTGCAACAATAAGATTCAGCTCGTTGTAAGTGCCTAGGAGAGAAGAGGTGGCACCAAGCGGGGTAGACCGCCACGCAGCACACCACGCAGCACACCGCGCTGCTAATCACGCTCACCGCGCTGCTAATCACGCTCACCGCGCTCACCCCGCTCACCGATCACACCACCGCAGGAGAGGGACGAAAGCAGCGACGAGCGAATCTACAGCCGCTACACCAAGTACCTCGACATCTTGAAGGAGCACACGGAGAAGCTCAAGAACTACTTCATCCCCCTCTACACGGAGAAGTTCAGCCGGGTAGCGCCCAGCTCGACGCACTCCCCCCCCGCGGACCACTCGTCAGACGAATCCCTGACGAACAACTCCTCCGAGCTCTCCCTCACTAACAATTCTTCCCTCGTGTCCCAAAGTAGGGCGCAGCGCCGATCGGCAGGCAGGGTGGCAGCACCGATCGACAGGCTGGCAGGCAGCCACTCAGCCAGCTTGCTTGCGTGGCTTATTTGCTTTCCACTCACTCCCCACCCCACGCAGATAACCCCGGAAGGGCGGCAGAACAGAGGAAGGCGACGAACGAGGAAACTCCCACGGACGCATGCAGCAGCGTTATCCGGTCAGACAAAAAAATAAAAATCTGCATGAATGTAAAGGGGAAGAAAGGAAGCATCCAAGTGGCATCCCCGTCCAGTGGCGGAAGGGCCGCTAACCCTGGGAAGGGCGAAGCGGAAGAGAGCACGGAGCAGAAGGGCCACACCACTGGAAGGACAAAGCATAAAAGTGGTGACTTGGCCCACGCGCAACAGAGCGCCAGCGAGATGGCGGTGCTTAAGGACGCCCAGAAGGCGGACGAGCCGGAAATGCCCCTCTTCTTTATAGAAAAATTTAACAAGGAGTTTTCCCTCATGGGTACGTGCATCGCGGTTGGAGCGGCGGCGTCGGAGCGGCAGCGTTGGTGAAACGCGGCCTTTGCTCCGCTACGCAGTGTGTTATCATTATATATATATATTTATTATGTTTTCTTTTTTTTTTTTTTTTTTTTTTTTCTTTCCCCCCGTTAGATGCCCAGAAGCTGCAGCAAGACATGACGCAGGACGAATTCGAACGCTTCATGGAGTTGCAGGATGAGTACCTCGACTTGATTTGACTTCCCCTTTTGGGCCAGCCGTCACCCTGAGCGTCGACTGGGGCAACTGAATTAGCCAGACTACGTAATATGCGAAAGAACCCCATTTATGATGTCCCCTGTAGGATCTCTGCAAGGGGGAAATTATTAATGGGTTCCTCTGCCAGGCAGTACGCGCTAGGCAGGTGCCCCCCCAAGTGGGCGCATGTGAGTGTATGCCGAGTGACCCGTCGAAGTGAAAGATTCGCGACGACTACACTGTGACGTAGGAGAACGTGTGTTCTTGTCTGACGGGGAGAGGGGGGCGTTTCTCTACGCCTTTTTTTTTTAGTACCTACTAATAAGTCACTTTTATTTTAACTCCCGTGAGTGGACGATCGACATGTTGAGATGTGCTTGAAGAGACCTGTTGGCACGTCACTCGGAGGCAGCCTTGCTCATCACGTCGTTTATGTTTCCCCCCGACTGCATCCGTTCGTTTTGCCATTCGCCATTTTCCACCTGCCACGTTATTCCTCCTCTTCATTTCGCTCTTTTGATATCCCCGTTTGTTTGTAAGACCCCCGTCGGATCATTTTTTTTTTTTTTTTTTTTTTTCTACCCTCGCTCCTGCCCGAAGCTTCACAATTAACGCTTTTAGGTCTTCCCCCCTCGTCCGATCACATCCCAATGGTTATTTACTTTTTTTTTAAGTTAACAGAACGGTGGAAACGGAGCTTTGTCGGTGCATTTGCGGGTTGCATTAGTGTAACGGGGGAGAAGTAACCGCTTAGGGGGGTTCTCCCCAATGGAGGTGTAATCTTTGGCGCGGCTTCATGGCACTTCGTGGCGCTTCCTAGCACGTGCCGCGCAAACCCCGTTGCCGCCATGCGCTATGACCCGGGGGGGAGAGTGGCGCCTCCCTTTGGAAACCCGTTCGAAGCACCTCGCCAGTGGAGTGGCAAAGGGGGAGGAAACTGAATGGCTGTTCAAACACTATTGGCATTTTTTTTTTTCTTTTTTTTCACCACCCCGTTGCACCGAACGGGTGAGAGGTCGACTGCTTAACCTAAGCTAACCTAGCCGAACGGTGGTGCATCAAATTCGGGAGGATCGCACGAGCAGGGTAGCCACCCATCGAGGCAATCCCCCCAAAAGGGCTAAACCATTTTGCAAAAACGTATAAGAGATTGCTCCCCAGTGGGTGTTAAACCGAAGTGGCAACAAAACAGCATTAGTATCCGCTTCGCCCATGCAAGGAGCTACTCCCATGTTAACGTGGCATATTTCCCCCCCCTGACCAAGTGAGCCGAACGCGTTGAGCTGGGCACCCATCACCCCACCATGGAAGAAGCTGATGAGAAGTTGAGTCGAAAGAAGAAGGCCTGCTTCCCGGAGAGGAACTCCCCTTCAGAGGGAAACCAAAAGAGTAAAAAGAAAAAAATAAAAGCTGGAAGCAACATAGGGAGCAAGGAAGGTGAGGAGGTGGCCAGGGGGGAGTCTCCCCCGAGTAGCCCCCCACCCCATGAGGACCCCCTACCATTTGACTTTATAACAAAAAATGATTATAAAAAATACGACGAGTTTGTGAAATTCTGTGAGGAGAGTTTTGCCTACATTGACATGGAAGACGTGAATAAGCACATCGCTGCTCTGAGAGCGCGGGGTGGCCAGGCGGGGTTGTACCTGTCCAATGTGGTTAGCAGTTCGGGGGACGAGGGGGGAGAGGGTGGCTGCGACGGGGAGGGGCCGGCCGCCACCCCCAGGCGCGAGCAAAGGTACACGAAGAATCTCAAGCTGGTGAACATAAAGAGGTGCAAGCGGGCCAGGCTCAACTTGATACTCATTAGGAAGAAGCACACGGGGGGGGGGCAGCACATGGGGGAGCAGTACCAGGGGGGTGAGCAGCGCGAGGGGGGACACACCACTTCACATGAAGCTGCTTCTCATCGAACCGCTGCCCACCAAGAGGGGGACCCCCCCGGCGCGAAGAAAAACACCGTGGTCGTGTCGCCCATTTTCATGCCAGTGGGCACGAAGAGCTGCATCAAGGGGCTCGTGCAGGAAGAAGTGCAGCTGCTCTGCAACGACATAATCCTCAGCAACACGTATCACCTAGCCAACATATATGAAATGTCTACGTTTGTAAAAAACGGGGGCATCAATAACTTCATCCGCTTCCCCAACGCGATGCTCACCGACTCGGGGGGGTTCCAGATGGTCTCCCTGAGCAAGCGGATAAGGATCCTGGAGGAGGGCATCCTCTTCGATAACATTTACGACGCGGGGGTTATGCGCAGGAATGTGCGCGCGGTGGGGGGAGCGAGTGGAGTGAGGGGAGTGAGCGAAGTGAAGGAAGGGGTGGAAGGGAGGGGAGCGATGGAAGCGAGTGGAGTGAAGGAAGCGATCGAAGCGAGTGACGCGAAGGAAGCCGGGGGGGGGAGGGAAATCCTGCTGACGCCCGAGGCCTCCATCCGGCTGCAGAACCAAATCGGGAGCGACATCATCATGGCCCTGGACGACGTGCGCCCGGCAACGGAAACGGACGTGCAGAAGATAGAGGAGGCGACGCACAGGACCAACAGGTGGTTGCAGCGGTGCGTACAAGCCCACAGCAGGGAAAGAGAGCAAACCCTCTTTGGCATCATCCAGGGGGGTCTCCACATTAGATTAAGAAACCAATCGATGGACTTCATTTTGAAGCAGAAGCTGAATGGGTATGCTGTGGGAGGTCTTTGCGGTGGAGAGAGAAAAAGGGACTTCATCAACGTGGTGCACCATTGCTCAAATGAGAAAAATAAAAAATGGAATCATTTGCCAGAAAATAAATGCAGATACATTATGGGAATTGGCTACCTCGCTGACATCCTCTTTTGCTCTCTCCTGGGTTACGACATGTACGACTGCGTATACGCTTCGAGGACGGCTCGCTTTAACACCGCCTTGAGTTATGATGGCACAATAAAATTGAAGCAAGCCAAATATGCCTTTGATTTCTCTCCACTTGTGACCAACTGCCACTGCTATGTGTGTTCCAAATTTTCTAAGTCGGCTCTGCATCTACTCATTTCGAAGAAGAACCCAATTGTGAATGTCCTGCTCACCATCCATAATATTTATTTTACCCTGCACTTCTGCTACCTCCTCCGAGTTGCCATCTTTTTGGAGAAAACGGACCTCTTCGTGACGACCTTCCTCTACAACTACTTCGTCATCGGGTGCAGGAACGGCAATTACAAGATCCCCGACGATGACAAGGGGGCAGATGAGCAAGGTGAAGCGGCCGCAGAGACTAAAGCGGCCGCAGAGACTAAAGCGGCCGCAGAGACTAAAGCAGCTGCAGAGAGTAAAGCGGTTGCAGAGACTAACGCGGTTGCAGAGACTAACGCGGCTGCACTGATTAGCGCGACCGCACCGACGGGGGACCGAAAAGATGAAATGGTCAAGGAGTTAAAGGATAAGCTGCCACACTGGGCCTTACAGGCGCTGCAGTACGCGGAAATAGAACTCTCTTTTTGAAAGAAAAAAAAAAGGCGCCCTCGTCATGTATCTACTTACAATAGGGGAGAGACAGCCATTTTGGTTTTCCCCCCCCCCCCCCCGATGGTGTACCAAAAGGTGGAGCCATTTGAATGGGCCTCCCAGGTGCCATCTTCCCATAAAAATAACTCGTTCGCATTTCACGTTTGACTCTTTAAAATGGAATTATTTTGGCTAGCTGAGCCGATCAGTGTGTATTCTTCTGTGTGTGCACTTGGGGGGAATGTCCCGAAAGGGGACGACTCCAAACGGGGGGCCTCCTACATAGCTCTCCACCGACTCTATTCTGCACTCGTTTAGCGGGTGAAACTCCCCTTCCCCAGTACCACTTCCCCCCCCAAGGGGTACTTCAAACCGATTTTGAGAAAACCCCCCCCCAGGGTTGTCTTACCATAAGAAGACACCCCCAAGCTCGCAGCTTTCGTGTGTGCGTATGGGTGGGGTGGACGGAAAGGCAGAGCTGCACAGGGAGAGCATGCACAAGGAGCGCTTGCACAAGGAGCGCTTGCACAAGGAGCGCTTGCACAAGGAGCGCTTGCACAAGGAGAGCTTGCACAGGGAGAGCTTGCACGCTAGCGAAACATCTGCAGAGATTGCTCGGAAAATGTCCAAGGCGCTTTTGCGAGGTGCTTATCCGCACTTCACGGGTGGGTATTTTTTTTTTTTTTTTCACTTCGTCAGTCGATGCTGTCTAGCGCGGTGAGGTGTGAAGCAAATGGAAGCTACGTAAGCAAATCGCAGCTACGCGAAGCAATCGAAGCTACGCAAAGCAATCGAAGCTATGCGAAGCGTACCCTCCACGTGATACATCAAACTGTAGAGCTTCCACACACGTAACTTTTTTCCATCACTCGTAAGTGTCCAATCGCGTTTTGCAAAAAGAGCTAGAGAGAACACACTGGCGAAATAAAGCTGACAAAAAAGCGACAAAAAAGCGACAAAAAAGCGACAAAAAAGCTGGCAAAAAAGCTGGCAAAAAAGCTTGCAAAAAAGCTGACAAACAAGCTAGCATACAAACTGCCATCCAAACTGCCATCCAAACTGCCATACAAACTGCCATACAAACTGCCATACAAACTGCGAACTCCTCCAGCCGCGGACTAGCCCCCGTTTGAAGTAAGCTCAGCTTCCGCCAACCCCTTTGCCTGCCCCCCGTGCTACTTCCCCAATTGGGATACCCTGCCCGTGTGTGCGTCCTTAAGGCGGGACCCAACCGTTCCTTCCCAACTTTGTGCTCGTACGTTAGGTGCCCTCATAGGGGCATCTCCACATATCCTCCTCTGGAGTGATGAGAAAAAAAAATAAAATAACTCCCTTCAGTGAGACCCCTTCACTGGTGTGGCATTACCGTGGAGGTGTCTGCCTCCATTAGCTTCACCGTTGCATCCCCTTCACGAAATTTTTTCCAACATGGCACTAACCTTTTTATGCGTTTTCTTTTTTTGGGGGGGGGCAAAATGTGGGTAACATTTGTGTGGACAGACTTCCTCCACTTCGCTGCGTGAAAAAAGAAGAAAAAAAAAAATAAAATAAACTTACATGCTACACTTCCTGTCGTTTTAAGACCACTTCGCATCAGGACGCCACTCGAACAATCGACAGGTAAAGGGAAGAACGTACCAAAGATAAAGATATACCCTCCCCACCTGAGAGTTGCTACGGACGGTAACTAAAACATTTCACAAAGATGTCGCCTTTGGGAAGCGGGCCCACAAGGCCTGCGCGGCAAAGCTTGCGCTGCAAAGCGTGACGTAAAAAATGAGACAAAAAAATGAGCGTAAAAAATGCTACATCAAAGTGCCACGTCCAAATGTGCAAACAGGGGTTGCGTCAACTCCCGTGTGAGCTTCCCCCTCGGGAGTTTCTCTACGTCCACCGTGCGCATGCTTAAATGTGATTAAACCTGTACAGGTTTGCTGCACTCATTTGGTCTACCCCTTTTCTGCACGCCCTTGCGGGGCTCCCTTGTGGCGCGCGGCCGACAAAAGCGCCTTGCCTGTGCATGTGGTTTCCCCTCTGATGGAGCATGCACACACAGGAAAAAAAAAAAAAAAAAAAAAAAACAGCCAAAATGGGGAAATCGCCTGAAAATAGCTAGCTGTGGCTAAATCTGCAAAACGGCTAAAACTGCTAAAACTGCGCCAGTAGTTGAGAACAGCCAACGGAGGAAACTCGAAATATGCCCCAAATGGCCGAGTCATCACTTCCAGCAAAACATGTAGAGAAAGGAGTTTAAACACATGCACATTTGAGTCGGCGAGGGGAAGGGGCAAGCGCGCACATACGCCCGCAAACATACATAGCACATACGCACATGTGCACGCAGGTTATACATGCACGGGCGAGCTGCTGGGGAGGCTCCCACGCAGAGGAGGCGCACAAGTGAGAGATGCATACCTACGCGTGCATGTGCCTCCATGCGTTTTGTTCGTGCTGGTTCAGCAGGCGCGAAACTGCCGCGAATTGCCGCGAAGCTGCCGCGAATTGCCGCGAAGCTGCCGCGAATTGCCGCGAAGCTGCCGCGAATTGCCGCGAAGTTGCCGCGAATTGCCGCGAAGTTGCCGCGAAGTTGCCGCGAATTGCCGCGAAGTTGCCGCCCAGTTTCCGCGCAGCTGCCGCGAAGTTGCTGCGAACTGATGTGAAGTTGTATGAAAATTTCCCCATGCCTTTTTTTGTGTTTGCCTTTACCCTCCCTTCCTTTCCTCTTTCGCCGCTTCACCGCTTTGCCGCCTTCGCCTTCTCCTTTTTTTTTTGCCCCCTGTTTACCTCCTTTTTATCCCCCATTTTTCTGACCAGCCGACGAAAAACCGTACACATGCATACATGTGTGCACATTTACACGTCAGCAGCAGAATATTGGCAAAAAAAAAAAGGGAAAAATTGAGAAGCGGCCAAGTGGGAAAGAGAGAAAGGGAGAAAAGCTGCCCACGTTCCTACGCACACGCACATTCACACGTTGGTGTTCACGTTGGTGATAACGTCGACGTTAGCGTCGATGCTAACGTGGATACTCGCGCCCATGTTTATGTATTTTTTTTTGTTTCTTTTTTTTTGTTTCTTTTGCCGCTGCTGCTGCCGCTGCTGTTGCCGCTGCCCCTGCTGCTTCTTCTGCCCATGCTGCTCCTTCTACCCCTTCTGCCCGTCCTGATCACCCCCCCAACGTCATTCCACTTTTTCCTGCCGGTTTCACCCGCCCAAGTCTGCAGCGCCAAGCCCTAATCTGCCGCACCCCCTCCGAAGGACCAACAAAGGTATTTGCTGCTACCCCCCCACGCTCCGTCGAAACAATGGGCCAAGAAATCTCCACGCCGAACGACGCACGAAATGAAGAAGGCAAAGGAAGCTACAAAAAGAACCTAAAGGGAAGCAACGCAAAGGGGGAGCAGAAAGAAGGCAGTTTGCAAATGTCTAAGAAGATTGCCCAAAACAGTTTTAACAATAGCAAGTTAAGGCCGGGCATGTTCATACAAAACAGCAACGTGGTGTTTAATGAGCAATACAAGGGAATCAAAATTTTGGGGAAAGGATCCTTTGGAGAAGTGATCCTCAGTAGGGACAAGCACACAGGACATGAGTACGCCATAAAGGTCATAAGCAAGAAGCATGTAAAGAGAAAAACAGATAAGCAAAGTCTCCTGAGAGAAGTAGAACTGTTAAAAATGTTAGACCACATCAACATCATGAAACTGTATGAATTTTTTGAGGACAATAATTATTACTACTTGGTGTCTGATGTGTATTCTGGTGGGGAGCTATTCGACGAGATCATCAGCAGAAAGAGGTTCTATGAAGTAGATGCAGCTCGAATTATAAAACAGGTTCTGAGTGGAATCACCTACATGCACAAGAACAACGTGGTGCATAGGGATTTGAAGCCAGAGAACATTTTGCTGGAGACGAAGAACAAGGAGGACATGATCATTAAGATCATCGACTTTGGGTTGTCTACGCATTTTGAGTACAGCAAGAAGATGAAGGACAAGATCGGCACTGCGTATTACATTGCGCCTGATGTGCTGCACGGCACGTATGATGAGAAGTGCGACATTTGGTCCTGCGGCGTCATCCTCTACATTTTGCTCTCAGGTGTGGTAGCGCTAAAGAGTAGCGGTTTACCGCCTTACTGCGTTACCCTACCACTTCACCGCTTCTACACTTCACCACCTCACCGCGTTACCGCGTTGCGTCACCGCTTTCCCTGCCGCTCCCCCCTAGGCTGCCCGCCCTTCAACGGATCGAACGAGTACGACATCCTGAAGAAAGTCGAGACGGGCAAGTACACGTTCGACCTGCCCCAGTTCAAAAAAATAAGCGACAAGGCGAAGGACCTGATTCGGAAAATGCTCATGTACACTAGTGCCGTGAGAATTTCCGCTAGAGACGCTCTAGAGCATGAGTGGATAAGGCTCATGACGAGCAAGGACAACGTGAGCATCGACATTCCCTCCCTGGAGCTTAGCATCACGAATATAAGGCAATTCCAAAGCACGCAGAAGTTAGCGCAGGCAGCTCTGCTCTACATGGGGTCCAAACTCACAACCATAGATGAGACAAAGGAACTCACCAAAATATTTAAGCGCATGGATAAGAACGGAGATGGGCAACTAGATCGAAACGAACTAGTAATAGGCTACAAGGAGCTACTGAAACTGAAGGGAGAAGATACCAGCGACTTAGATAATGCAGCCATTGAGTATGAGGTGGACCAGATTTTGAGCTCCATTGACTTGGACCAGAATGGCTACATAGAATACTCGGAATTTTTAACCGTTGCTATTGATAGGAAATTGCTCTTGTCGACTGAACGTCTGGAGAAGGCATTCAAGCTGTTCGATAAGGACGGCTCGGGGAAGATCTCCGCCAACGAGCTGGCGCAGCTCTTCGGGCTCAGCGACGTGGGGTCCGACTGCTGGAAGACGGTGCTCAAGGAGGTCGACCAGAACAACGACGGGGAGATCGACTTCAAGGAGTTCCGCGACATGCTCGTCAAGCTGTGCAACTATTAAGGGGGGGCAGCCCACCTGAGTGGGGCCTCATCTGAGGAGACTGCCCACCTGAGTAGACTGCTCAATCGGTCGACCTTCATCCGAGCCACGCCTCCGCTCCTCCGCTCCTTCGCTCCTCCGCGCCTCCCAATAATTAACCTTATTAATTCGATCACGTGCGCGGAAGCAGGTGCCCCCCCCATGTGCCCCTACTTTCCTGGGGGCGGGGGCCCCCCGGCCACGTATGCCTTCCCTCCGTTTATCCCATCATCTTACCATTACACTCTGCCTCGCTTTATTTTTTGCTTTCCCTTTCCCCTCTTCCGTCTACGTCGTCTACTTCTCCCTCCTCTCTCTCTTGCCGCTTAACTTAAAATGTAAATTATCGAGCGGAGCGCCCCCGCGCGCATGCTGCCCCATTCGAGGCGAAAAAGGAAAAAAAAAAAAAAAAAAGAAGAGGAGGAGGAGGAAGAATGGGAGTAGGGGAGGGCGAAGGAGAAAGGGGAAAAATAAGTGAATACGAAATGTGAGGAACACCCGACTGCCTTAACTAAAGGTGACCCGTGGAGGCGTAGCACACGGGCGCACCTGCATATGTAGCGGCGAATCCTTTTTGCCACGTCCCTTTCGCGGCTTCCTTCCGCCGCGTTCGTCGCGTTCACGCTTCCCTTTTGCCTCTCCCCCTTTGCCTCTCCCCCTTTGCCTCTCCCCTTTGCCTCTCCCCTTTGCCTCTCCCCTTTGCCTCTCCCCTTTGCCTCTCCCCCTTTGCCTCTCCCCCTTTGCCTCTCCCCATTGGCCTCTCCCCATTGGCCTCTTCCCTCCGCCGCGTTCACCGCTTCCTTTTTGCTGCTTCCCATTTGGAAGGGGCCCAGCTCTTCTCTCTCCGTTTTCCAAATCGACAACAAACACTTATATGAACGAAAAACAAAGTTTGAAATTTGAAAGTCTAGAAGGGTGGCTCGGTGCACGGGCAGCAGATACGTGTGATTCTCTTTGGAGGGAGACACCGACGGTGTAGACCCCCTCTCCATCCCGCGGCACGCAGCACAAGGGGTAACACTGGGAGGGGTAAAAACGTGTACGCGTGAAAAACAACAAATGGGGTGGAAGACACCAACGGCAACGCTCCCACGCCGCGAACAACAACGGGGGAGCATCTAACGAAGGGGTTATTCTTACGCCCCTCTTTTCTCCGCTGAAATGGCCACCCCCATGCGCACATCTCGTGTGGCATTTTGGCCGAGCACACAAAGAGATGGAGGCAAAACAAACAAAACAATTAGACAATCAAGCCATAGAATTAAATTTTGAAAACTTTTTTATTCTTTTTTTTAAAAGCTCGTTTTCTCCCCGTAGGGATTCGACTTCTTTCAGTAGCTTCCGGTGGGCGTCATCCTCGCTGGGGGGGGAGCGGTGTGTAGCGGTGGGTGTAATGGTGAGCGTAGCGGTGGTAAGTTATGCGATCGGTGGAAAAGGGCACTGAAACTTCTTTCCGCTTGCAGGGAGGCGCTCTTTTGGGAAACTCACCTTTGGTTGGGGGCGTCACTGGGGAGGGGCCTAGGGCCTTTCCTGAAGGGGGGGGCGCGCGTTGGTAGAGTTATAGGGCGGCAGAATGGAGAAGCAAAGCAGCGACTTGAAGCAGCCAACATAAGACAGTCTACTTAAAACAATCTACTCAAAACAGCCCACTTGAAGCAGCCGAGTGGACGCGCGCCGCCTGCCCGCGCCGTCGCTCCTGCTGCGCCTACTTCTGACTCTCCGCGCTTCGCAGACCTCCGTTCGTTTTGGCCTTCTCAATGTCTATATGGGAAAGAAAAATGTCGGTAGGGTGAGAGGCGGCGCGAGGGCGACAGTGACAGTAAACGTTTGCATCGTCAGTGGCCGCACTCGCGTGGGGCGCTGCGCTTCTGCCTACCCTTGGTGAGCGAGTCAACCATCTTGGAGAGTCTATTTTTTTCCGTGACGAGAAGATTCACCTGATCGGATATGGCTAGATTTTTCTGGTGGAGCATTAAGTTGTTTTTTTTGAGCTCTTCTAATTCCCTCATGCACCCGGAGGTGCTTTTCCCTTTGCTTCTTTCTTCCTGTTTTTACGGTGTGAAGCGGTGTGGAGTGGGGTCATCACAGATGGGGGGGAGAGGCAGGAGTGCTCAGCCATAGCGCCAGCATAAGACATCTGCCTGGGGATAAACCGCAGGCAAAGCGCTTCGCCACCCCATTGCTGCCACATCGCCGGCTATACCTCCAGGGACTTGTTCAGACCCTCCATCTTCAAACGCAGGTCCTCCAGGCGACTCTCCAGCTCCGTCTTGCTCCTTTTCTCTTCCTGGTAGTAACTCTTTATCTTTACGGTCTCTCTGCGCAGCTCGTTCTGCGGCGTGGTGGAAGGTTCGCCAGTCATTTGGGCAGACGAAACGTTTTGGGGGGTGAAGAAGGGAGGGAAGGCCGCACCGTCCCTATATAGATGGCAGCTTCCATTTGTAGGTGGCGCCACCCGTTTATGGATGGCCGCTTCCGTTTATGGATGACACCCCCCCGCTTACCTTTTCCTGCTCGGCGGCCTCCAGTTTGGCCCGTAGCGCTTCTGCCTCCTGTGAGATGGCCTGTGCGTCAGGGGGGGGAAAGGATCGACGGTGTGGAAGTGAGTGGGCAGGGGGATACAATCAATCACCCATTTCGACTGATTAACAGTGCTACAGTTACAGGGAGAGGAGGAGGGCACCTACCTTCGTCTTTCTCTCGTCCAGCAACTTTTTATACCGTTCGATGTCGTTCAGTAGGAGCTTGTACTGTTGTGGGGTGAGGGGATAGGAGAGAAAGAACACAAACGAGTGGGTAGAAAGATGGGGGTATTACAAGTTATGCAGGTGGAATGACGAAGCGGTGCGTCGTGCACAGATGATGTTTCCTCTCTCCAACTGTCACTCACAGGTGGTATTCCCCCCGCTGACTGCCTACCTTGCTCTTGAAAAACAAATCCACGTCTTTGTACTTATCCTGCAGCAACTTGATCTCCTTCATCAGGTGTTCGTTCGTCTTGAGTAGCTCGTTTTCGTCTTTGAACCGCTTCACGGTGTCTGCAGGGGGGGGCGGCAGGATCAGCGGCACAGGTGAGAGATGCGGCAGGATCAGCGGCGGGACGAGCAGCACAGGTGAAAGGCGCGGCAGGCTCCCACGCTCATTGTGAGTGCTACACACCGCATGCGTATTTTTGTGCACCCCCGGAGGGAGGGGAAGACCCACCGAGCTGCGCCTGAAAGGCCTCAATCGTGTTTTTTAGGTCCTCCTCCAGCATATTTTTCTCGCCGCGCAGCTTCTTTATCTTCTGCAGGTACTTCTGATTGAGCTTCCTGTTCGTGAGGAGCTCTCTGTTGACGTTTTCTAAAATAGAATTCACATCTACGTGCTCGAATACGTTTCTGGCTGTCTCATTTTGGAAGCTCTCATTGATGTTGTTGAAGATATAATCGTTTAGGATCTGCAAGTTGGCGTGCATGTACCTCAGGATGATGGCAATCAGATCTCGGTGCCTCTTCTGCAGGCACTTGCAAACGTAATGCTCTGAGTCGCTGGTGTGAAGAAGAAACTCCTCGTTGACTCCCTCCCTACAGCGAAGGAACTCTATGTAGGGGTAGACGTCCCCGAATTTGTGGGTCCACATCTGGGTGGCCGCGCTGCTTCGACTGACCAATTTTATCTCATTTTTGTGAATGTGCAGCATGTGCAGGTGGTCGTCCGGCTCGCTCCCCACGTTTGAGCTGCGGCTCTGTTCGTCCGCACTGGTGCAGTGGTCACCGTCGTCACGATCGTCACAGTCGCCACAGTCGTTACGATCGCCACGATCGCTATACTCGCTTTGCGCGTGGAAGCCGCTCCCCCTCCGCTTCGCACTGGGAGGGATGCGGCTAAGTGATGAGTCCCCCCCAACATGATCCCCCGCTTGGGCTCTCCTCTCCATAACATATAGCGGGTACCTTATAATATCATTCTGTATAACCGCTTGGAGCATCTTCTTCGTTCTTTCGTTCAGAGTGAATGGCCCCACTTCGGCCACCGCCACTCCGGCGTACTTCCCCCTGGTGGGGAAGCTGCTAGTGGGATGGCCACTCCCCCTTTGTGCGGAAGCACAGATGGGGTTCTTTTCCCTGAGGGATGATTCGTACGGATCTAAAGTGGAGTGTTCCTTCTTCATGTTGTGGGAGTCCCCTCTTTCGTTGGTTCTACCCATATGGTGGTTTCTGCTGGACGAGCGAGACGGGCCACTGCTTCGGTCACCCCGTCGGAATGTTCCTACACCACGGGAATGCACTCCCGATGCGTCTCTCTCATTACCATCTCTGAAGCTACTCTTAAACGAGGAAGCGTCGATATAAAGCTGAACATCACTGCAGTGTGATTGGTTGGCCGGCCCGCTGTCGACACTCCCATCGCTTTCTTGGTGACTTCTTGATGAGGTCCCCGAGCTGTTCCGGGGATACCTACATCGGGTGCCTCCTGCCATCTGCTCATCACTCAGGTAGGAGCACTCGACGCAAATTTTTAGGCCGATGTCGTCACAGGTTAGCTCGTACTCGCTGCTATACTGGGCCGCCTGCGGGGGGGGGTGACCCCCCACAACGGTGCCAATCGGCTTAGCGGTGCCAATCGGTTCAGCGGTGCCAATCGGCTTAGCGGTGCCAATCGACTCAACGGTGCTCCCCCCGCCATGGGGACCTACATCCGCAAAACTCCGACTAACCACGTTGCACCTCCTGTCACTGTAGATGCGGGTCCACCGATAGACACAGGGGATCCTCTCCCTAGTATCCTTATCGTACGCATAGGCGATGATTTTATTTTCCCCCTCCTCACAAGAGACCTGCACGTGAAAACCAAAGTTGTGGGTCCCCCGAACGGTTATGTCTCTCGTGTTGCAAGAAAAGATATCCTCATTAGAGTTCTTCTTCAAATTAGATGTCTCCTTCACCTCACTGTTGTCCCTCCTCCTACTGTTAAATAAATTTTTATATAAATTTTTTTTAATAATGATTTCTCCTTCGTTTATGTAGATGGTGTTTTTAAGGTCTTCTATGTTACAGGGAGACTTACAGAATGGGTAATTCATATTTTTGGATGCTTGCTTTGCTGTGCACCTTAGGTGCTCCTTCACTCCTTCGATGACACTCTTGGCGTGTTTCATTTGGCTCCCTATGATTCCATTAAAGAGTTTCTTCATGTTTGCAGTCTTGCCATGTGGCACGTCTGTCTCATCTTTTTTGCTAGAAAAATTTTGTTTCACCTTCGACTGGGTTTTTACATTTGCGGGGATGCTCCCCCTTTCTTCTGCTACTTCGTTAGCAGCTACTTTCCTCCTCCCTGTGTTGGCTTCCCCTTTTGCATCCTTCAGTTTGGCGACTTCCATTTTTTTTTCCTCACCACTGTTGCTTTTTTGTGTAGTGCCAGTTGGGGGCCAGTCCTCCCCGTCCAGCTGAGTTACCTCCTTCTTTTCTCTCCTGGCGCCTTTGCACTGGGAAACCTTCGTTCACTCGTTTGGCTCACTGGGCGGTAGCATGTTCGCCACACCGCGTGCGTGAGGAGGGTCTACGTGGGGAATTGGAGAACTGGCCGCGGAGACAGGAGGAGCGATGGGGGTGCGCTAGGAGCGCTCAAGTGGCAGTGAAGTGGAACCGAAGTAGCCTCAAAACAGCGATGACGTGCCGCTTCGCTGGCGCTGAGCAGTCACAGAACGTCTCGCAGGGGCTGCATGCCCAGAGTGTGCATACGCGCTTGCCCACTCTGTGGTGTACACACATGCATGGGGCGGAAAAGAGGGTGACCCTCTAACAGCGAAGTCGGCGAAGGGCCAGCTCCCCACACAAAGGGGGATGGCACAATTGGCAAACAAAAGGTCTGTCGTATTCCCCCAAGTTCACGAACAATCAGATGGTCTTATTAATTCTTGTTGCTTCTTCCTCACCCCTCTTTTAAAAAGGGTAGCAAAAAAAATAAAATAAAATAAAATAAAATAAAACAAAATAACACGTGGGAAGCGGCGACTTTGCTGGGATTTTTTTTTTTTTTTTTTTTTGCCCCTCCAGGGTTTAAGAGGGTCTTCACCTTTTGCGGTAAACTTGGGATGCTGGCAGCTTTGGCGGCGATTCGAGGCGGCCACTCAGGGGCGGTCGCGGCGGTGCGGCAGTTACGGCAGTTAAGGCAGTCACGGCAGCTACGCCAGCTACGAGCAATCATGGCAACCAGCTCCGGTGGACGTTCCGAGTGAAACACGCATGAGGGGAAATCCCCAAAGGAAAAAAAACTTCGATCACTGAGTAACACACGGTGGCCTCTCCCCGTTGGCAGGCGCAGAAAAAAAAAAGTGCGCCGGGTGACCGAGCGGTAAAGCGGCCAAGCAGCAGTGTAACAGCGGGAACGCGGAAACGTGGAAACGCGGAAATGTGGAAACGTGTGCAAGCGCATGCGCATACTCGCGCACACCCCTACAGGCCGACCCTCCTTCCGCCGGAATTGCCGCTCATCCTGCAGTCAGCGGGGTGAACTGGGTGCGCCCTTTCTTTTTACAAAACTGTGTGACGAAAATGGGGCGGTTTGTTTCCCTTTTTTTTTTTTTTCGTTTAAATGGCCAAGTGGTTCGTTCATGTGCCGCTCTTTCGTTTTCGCGCGTGGACAGAAAATGGCAAACGGCAAACGGCAGCTGGCAGTTGGCCGCTGCTGGGTAGCTGCATGGGTGGGGGTGGCAAAGGGAACCGCGGTAAGGTGCAGTGAAGGCAGAACAAATGGGGGCACACACAACGGGTGTTCATCACGTTGGTATTCCCTTATGGGGGGTAGCGGTGGCCCAACGGTGGAATGAATTGTCAACGTCCCAACCACCACCCGCACGTCCCCTTTTCTTTCCAATCTGTATCGTCCCACTGCTCGGCAAATATGCAATCGCGTTGTTCCTAAAAACGGGGGTTGCGAAAAAGGAAGTTTACCCTGCGTGTTCGTCTGCACCGCCACTCATCCTTTTACGCCCACTGGTTGCTCTTCTATCTTAACTGCTTTGCAAAAAGGGGGTCTTCCCCGTGAGAGGTGTTCACGACAATGGTGGGGTGGGAAAAAAAAAAAAAAAAAAAAAAGAAGCACGCGAAATGGCGGCCAATGCGGCGGCACAGAGGCGGCATAGCGATGGAACAAAGCCGGCACAACGATAGCACAATGGTGGAGCAAAGCCGGCACAACGATGGCACAAGGGGGCCGCGCCGCGCCACGCCGCTCACCTCTCACCGCCCACCGCTCCCCGCTCATCTCACTCGGTGAAGGGAATAAACTCGACGTTGTTCATGTAGGGGCGGAGCTTCTCCGGCACGACGATGCCCTCGCCGTTTTGGTAATTCTCGAGGAGGCAGCACAGGAAGCGCTGCGCCGCCACCATGGTGCCGTTCAGGAGATGCACGGTGTTCCTGCTCTCCGTTTGGAAGTTTTGCAAAAAGTCCTCGTAGTCGCTTCCGACCTCATCATGGTAGTTCCCCTTTCCGTTTCCCTCGCCGCCTCCCCCGCCGCTTCCTCCGCTCTCCTTAAAGTCGCCCACCTTGACACTCGAATCGACGTACTTAACATTCAGGTTGTTGCTCTGGTAGTCCGTGCAGTTGCTGCAAGACACGAGTTCCCTATACTGGTTGCTCGCAGGGAAGTAGCCCTCCAAATCAAATTTAACAGCAGCGGCGTTGTTGAGGGCCCCAGACACGATGCTGACGATTCTATATGGGATGTTAAGTGACTGGTAAAACTCCTCACACGTTTTCATCATTTCCTTGTGAACCTTGTTGCTGGTCTGGGGGAGAGATACACAGAACTGCTCTATTTTGTCAAACTGGTGAACTCTCAAAATGCCTCTAATATCCTTTCCGTGTGCCCCTGCCTCCTTCCTAAAGCAGGAAGATACCCCTGCGTACTTCAAGGGGAGGTACTTAGATTCGATCGTTTCATCCTTATGCAGCGCGCACAGGGGCTGTTCGGATGTTGCAATGAGGAACAGGTCGTCTCTGCTAAGCTCGTCGTTCTGCGTAACGTTCGCAGAGGTAGGTGATCCGGAGGCAGCCCCAGACGCACCCCCCGTTGCACCCCCCGCTGTACCTGTGGAACCCCCCCCAGAGGAGGCAATCCTGTAGAGGGTCTCCTCAAAATCATCCAACTCGGCACACTCCTCCATTATATTTTTCTTCATAAAAACGGGGGGGTACACGGGGGTGTAATTCTTGCTCACGAGGAAGCTTATGGCGTACTGCAGAATTGCATTGTGGAGGAGGAAGCCCGCGCCCGTGAGGTAGTAGCCGCGGTGGCCGGCCACCTGGATGCCCTTCTTGAAGTTCGCCCCCCCGATTTTCCTCAGCAGGTCGAAGTGGTAGTAGTACCTCTTCCCGCCAACGCCGCTGCTGATGCTGCTGATGCTGCCGATACCGCCGCTGCCGCTGATACCGCCGCTAACCGGGACCTCCCTCTTGCTGCTCCCCCCCTCTGGCGCTTCCTCAGCGGTGACCTCCAACTTCTTGCACACCCCCCAGGTGGTCACCACCTTGTTGTTGTCCTCGTCATTCGAAGTGACCACATCTTTGTTAAGCAGATTGCCCACTTTGCTGAGGTACTTGTTTCTCTGCTTGAGCAAGTCCCTTTCCTGATTCTGCAGCTGAGGAATTTCCTCCTTCATCGCCAAACTCTTTTTTTTTAAATCCTCCACATCTGCATTTTTGTCCTCCTTCTTTTTCGCCCCTATTTCTTTATTCACCAAATTGATATTCTTTTTCAACTCCTCCAATTTGAAGATGCACTTCCTCCACTGCTCGTCAAACTCGATCACCTTGTCGACGTTCGTCTCATCATGGAACCTCTTCTTTTCCGACTCCTTAATCTTCTCGGGGTTGCCCCCCTTTTCCTTCCTGAACAGGTTGATGTCCAGCACCATCCTGGGCCTCTCCGGGGCGATAAGCGGTGGGGCGATCCTCACTGGGGAGCCACTCAATGGGGCGTTCCTCACTGGGGCGTTCCTCACTGGGGCGTTCCTCACCGGGACGTTCCTCACTGGGACGTTCCTCAGTAGAGCGCTCCCTTTTTGTACGCCTCTACGTGCTAGCGCGGCACCCACGCAGGTGCACCTGTGCATGTAACGCGGGTGCCCCCCTCTCCAAAGGGGCAAAAAAAGAAACTCTTGGGAAACTGCCCTACTTGGGGAGCTGCCCTGCTTGGGAGTCGTCTGGCTTCTTCGCGCGGACACTCCAGGGGTGGGGAGGCAGAATCTCCTTCACGCAGTGTTACAATACGTGCATATGTATATGTATATATATGTATATGTTTTTTTTCTGCCCTTTTATGTTTAGCTTGCCAAAAATGGGGAACGCGCGGAGGCACTTGGATCTCTCCCTTCGACGAGCTTCTCTTCCAAGAAGGAGCTTCTAATCGTTGCAATGGGAGGGGGAAAGGAACAAACAAGTTTGTTTTTAATATTTTTTTATTAACTCCTGTTTCGCAGGAGGGGAAGCACACAACGTTAAATCTGGCACTTCATCACATACGCTTGTACATGCGCTTATATGCTGACAATTATCTGAACAGGGTGGAGAAGAATTGCCGCCCCTTTCCGGCTGTTCACCCTTTTGCGGATCAGCTGAAGTGGGAGGGGCGCCCCAAAGAGCTTTATAGCTACTACGGGTGAGTGTATGGCAAGTGCACCGTTTGGGGGATAACCAGAATAACTCATCCATCACGAAGAGAATACGGGAAGGGATAAAAAAAAAGGAAAAAAAAAAAACAGTAGCCAAACGAGGGGGCAAACCTGTGTTGCTCACCTGAACGCATGCGATGTCAACCCCTCGGAGCGCTTTACTCCGCATCCATTTTTGCCGCTCCCCCGTTTGGCCTCAAATGGGGGTAGTCACAAAGGGGAAAATGCCCTTTTTTTTTTCCTTTTTTTTCCCATTTTACTCTTTGCAATTTTTCCCTTGACATAGCTGTGAGCAGATGGACCCATTTCTGAGGAGGTGCTTTCAAAGTGCAGGTGACGAACGTTCCTTGGTTAAGAAAAAAAAGCAGATGCAGCTGTGCGGCAGGAAATAAAATGGGCCGTCCCAGTGTGTTTTCCAGGGGGGGAAGAAGCTACTTCACCTAATTGGGTCAGCAGGCCCACCTTCCAAATGGGAAAGTGATCGGGTTATACCAGCCCCATGCACACACACCCATATGAAAAGGACACTATGGGAATAGCTCCTTCCCAATATGATAGGACCCAACCAGGTAGGTTTCTTCTTCTTCACCTGCGATCCCCCCATTTGGTGTCCACTCGCACAGCAACCACGATGTCAAGGTGTATGCCGCGCGCTCCACTGGAAAAATCCCCCGTAGAGGTGGCACACAAAAAGGGGTGGTGGCACAGTTTAAAGGCACCACTACCACGTACGCATAATTACCTTTTCACACGTTGCGCAACGAATGTGGTGGTTGATCCTCGTGTGGTTAGCTACCCAGAGAAGGAAGCATTCCAAATCGTATGTAAAAAAAAAAACATACCGTCCTGGTTGCAGGGCTCTCCATTTCGTAGTGCCTCTCTTGACATGGCTCCCCCCTGCACACATCGCTGACTGGCCGCGCGGTGGGCTCCACCCTCATTCGTATGTCCCTCCCCCCGCGTGCGTGTACACCACGTGGCCGTGTAGATACCTGTTGATGGCTTCAAAATCTTTCGTGTTTATATCGAAAAATTGATTAAGTGAATTTTGGTACCTCACTGTTTCATTCCCCGTAGGTGGAGCTCCATTGGGGGGTAAAAGGCGAGGGGGGACGTGGGGTAAGCTGTAAGGCGGATCCACACGACAGCAGTTGTAGTGGCTGCTAATTTGGTAGTCACCGTGGTAGGCGCGCCCTTCTTCCTCCCCACCCACCTGTGCCTGCACAGCTTGGTCCCACATGGCCCTCTCAGATGATGGGCCGCTCTGTTCCCTTTTAAAGCTGCCAATGAAGCTTCCCTTCTTGTCTCCCTCAAAATGTGAATTATAAATGGTCAGGAATTTTTTAAAATTTTCCACCCGCTCTTTATCGTATGTGCTTCTTCCATAGGGTTCACTGTCCATGAGGGTCTTCCCCCCCAAGTCGACCCCCTTGTTCCATTTCTGCGGAGTGTGCAGCTCGTATGCATCGCTCTCCTTGTTCCATTTCTGCGGAGTGTGCAACTCGTATGCATCGCCCCCCTTGGGCACTTCCAAACATGTGCGTCCATTCTGCTGCTCCCCTCGGTGGTGGTCTTTCCCACTGGTGCAGCTAGCCATTTGGTTTGCTTCCCCTTCTGGGCCCTCTCCATTCGCTGCTCTACCAACCCGGTTGTAATAATAATACCTATGCTTGCATTTAGATCGAATCGTATCACTTCGTAAAAATGGGTGATTCTTCCTAACTACACGTGTCATCTTAAGCTTGTCTTTTCTCTCCCAGGAGGAGCTGCTCGATGTGGTTGACCTCTTTCGACCAGCTCGCTTCCTGTTTGACACGCTGCTGTCTTGGCTACCCGCCGCATTGCTACACCCCCAGAGGAGAGACGAACAGTTCATTTCACCAGTTAACATTCTATTAAAATTGCTGCAACAGTCGAATGGTAGCTTGTAACATTTGTTCTTCCCTCTGCTGATCAGGTGGGTGGAGGCGTCATCGCTTGGTGGGGTCTCCTTCCAGAAGGGGCTCTTCCCCTGGGGGGGCCTCACCATTTGGCTGCCACCCCGAGGCTGGTCATTTTGAGCGCCCCCATTTTGGCCATTTTGCGCGCCCCTATTTTCTTCATTTTCCGTGCCCCTATTTCCCCCCTGCTGATATGCCTCGTTCTCCCCGTGTTGCTTCCCCTGGTCAGGCGGCGCTTCGCACCGGTGGGGTGTTCTCTCCCAAGGCTGCCCTCCGTCGCGCGGCTCCGCGGCGCACTCCTCGAAATAGGTCTGGTAGATGCACGCCTTAAGTTGACTGCACAGGGATAAATAATTTTCCTCCGAGAGAGTCACCCTGGGGGGGAAGATACCACTGGGTTCTTTTTCCCCTTGGGTTGGTGGCCAGATGCGGCTTCCACCGACAAGGGGTCTTCCCTCCGGCGTGGCCAGCATATTGCTGTAGAAGTAGTGGTAGTAGGGGTAGCTCTCCTTGGGGATGCGCGTGCACCTCTCGCTTCCGAAGCGTAGGCCACTCCGACCATTGCGACCATTGAGATTGCTCCGATCGCTCCGATCGCCCTGGTCACTTCTACCCATTCGACCACCTCGGCTCACTATGTTACCCCTCCCAAGAGCGCCGCTTCCCCCCACCGCCATCCGCTCCTCCCTCCTCAGCAGCTCCAGAAACGTGCGGTTGCTTACAATGGTGTTGATTTTTTTGTCCTTCGTGCGGACTTTGCCCTTCTTAACCTTTTCCCCCTCTCCAGTTGGCGCGCACTGCGCCTCGCTGCTTACGACGTCGAGTGGATTCGCCGCCCAATACATGTCACTCGTGTCTACGCCTTTGTCTGCGTACTGCTTCGGTTCGTTTGTCTGTGTCCCCCCCGCATCGGCCACCTCCAAAGTGACCCGTCTCTCCCCCTTATCGCCTACCTCCAACGTGGAATCGCCCTGTCGGTCAAGGCTAAACGCGCGCGCCTGCTGCTCGCTCATCTTCTCCTCCAAGCGCATCCACCTCCGAATGGAAAATTTGCCCCTCCTGTGCCGCTTAAAAGATCTCGACTTTAACGTCTTCATGTACCTCATCTCGGTCTTCATTCTGTTGTATAGCCTCCTCAAGTTGTGCCTCATCTTCCTCAGCTCATGTGACTCCTTAGACTGATCATTTTCTTCAATGAGTCTCTCCAAATAGGTGACCCTATTTCTCATGAGCATAATTTCGTCCAGATACTCTGCATTTTTTAGCTCAAGCTCGTTAACGTAGGACAGTTTGTCCTTCAACATTTCTATAGTATCATTTAGTTTTTTATTTTCCTGGTTTTTTTGCATCACCTGAGATTTTAGCTCCCTGATTTCTTCGTACTGAAGATCCCCGAAATCTAGGGACTCCCTAATTTTCTGCTTGAGCAATTTGTTCCTATCATCTAGGGTGTTCAGGTAGTACTCATACCTGTCGATCAGCTTGGGGACGTAATCGTGGAGGAGGCAGTTTATAATTTTAATGATGCTGTCTATGGAGCTGCCGCCGTGGGTGCCGCCGCGATTACCTCCACGGGCGCTGCCAGTGCTGCTGCTGTTGTTGCTCCTCTTCTTCGACTTCCCCACCGTCCCCTCTAAGCTCTCTATCATTTGCTTGTAATACTCGATGTTCTTTTTGTTGTCACTTAAAAACTTGAAGCGGCGGAGACTTTTGGAGCTGCTTATAAAGGCAGCACCAGCCGTAGCAATCGTAGCAGCTGCTGTCGTGGCAGCGGCGGTCCTAGTAGCGACAGCCGTGGTGGTAGCTTCTTCCTTTGGCCCCAAATCTTTGGAGCTTTTTGTGCTTATGGCATGACTCATGTACATACAGCCAATATCGAAGGAGGACGTGTTCTGCTTCTTGTTCAACCTGTTGGCTAGTCCCTCTTGAAAAAAATAAAAATTGTCAAATGTTTTTTTGGAAGAACCTATCTGATAATATTTGGGGAAAGTCTCCTCTCGTGTTAGGAAAGAACTTTTGGAATCAAATCGGGGGGTATCTCCTGAGAAGCTGTGCTTAATTTCGATGCGTTCTTCGTGTGCTTTCTTTTTCACTCCTCTGCTTGTGTGTTCTTTGGGGGATTCCCCCTTCCGCTTGCCCCCTCCGATGCCACCTTTGTCTTTTGCTTCATCCTTCCCCCTGGCGCCTTTCCTCGTTTTCCCCTTGGAAGTGCCACTCCGCAGGGAAATCTCCTTCTTTATGCTCATAACCTCCGAGTTGTACGTCTTTATCGTGTGGGCCTTCCCGTTCAGTGTGGCGCTTCCCTTTCCGCCGCCCTTACCGCTGGCCTTACCGCTACCCTTCCCGCCGCTCCTCTTTGGCCCACTTCTCGACCCCTTTTCCAACTTTTTGTACAAACTGAGGAGGTGCAAGTCGTACTCCATGATTTCGTTTTTCATTTCCTCCATCCTGCTGTCCTTGGGCTGTTTTTTCCTCTTAATTTCTACGCTGCTAGAGTCACTCTTTTCCGTTCTCACTTCTTCCTCATTCAATGACGCCGCTTCGTCCATGCTCCCCCCGATCGTCTCTCTCTTCCCTCCATCTTTCCCCAACTTGACGATTTTCTTACCACTTCTCCTGTCGAAATAATCGGACAAGGTATGCAGATTCCCCTGTGTGTGTGATCTTCTCAACGGGTTGCCATACGCACTGGCGAAATCTGCGTGTGTTGGGTCGTACTTGGATTCGCTTGACGCTTTGGAAATATTTTCAGCAGAATTTTCTTTGAAGCTTTTACTACCGTTTGTCTTTTCATCTGTGAATATTCCCGAGTTGAGCGTTTCGTCTTTTTCGTCCAGACTGCTCAGGGAGAGCAGTTTCTTGTTTTTCTCTCTACATTTTTTGACGAAAAACTGCACGTTCTTGACTAGGTTCTTTAGTTTCCTGGACTTCCCCATTTTGCGGGTCGACTGGCGCGCTAACCGTAACGGGAACTACGCAACTGCAAAGCCCCCACGAGGGTGACACACCTCAGCAAGAATCCTCTGGGGCACCATCGACAAAGATGTTTGCCCACCTTTTCGCAAGAAAAAAAGAAATACCTCTTAAATGCGAAACATTTGATGGGCAGTTAACAGGAATGACAATGGCAGGATCTCCCCACCTGCACTGACAATGATTAGCCTTTAAAGGACCGCTTCACACGCTGTCGGCTGCGCAAAAGCTGCAACTTATTTGAAGGTCTGTTTAGCTATGTCTAGGGGGAAAATGAAAAGCATGTGAAGCATCACAGCCAGGCGAAAAGGCAATAACAAAAGGGGAGGGGTGCAAAAACGTGGGAACAAAAATAATGGAAAAATTCGTGGAAGACTAAAAACTAAAACAACGAAAAAAAAGGAAAAAAAAAACCACGTGTGGATTGGGACATGTAAGGTGAAAAGGTGGACAAAGGGGTGCAACTTTAAGTGGACTCAAAAAATAAAAAAACGCGAAAAAAAATTTTACATACTGCAGTATATTTTCTTTTCTTTTCCTATCACCGTCTGTAGGAGTAAACACCGCGTTGTTCGCGCAAAGGGGGGGTTAAAAAAAAAACATACACAAGGGTTGCTATGCGTACAGGTACATATACACATAAACAAGAAAACGCATAAACGCGCAAATACACTTGTATACACCCATATGCCACGCTTAAAACTGTAAAAGCAAAAGACCCAGCCGTTTCAGCATGCTGGTGTACACGTAGGAAGAATAAAAACATCACGATGCTGAAGAAGAACATTCCCCTCCTGGCAAAAACGCTAAAAACAGACACAAACAGACACAAACTGCTTGAACGAAGGAGCCAATTTTGTTCTACATTTATGCTCAGCAAAACGGGCTGATTAATTCCCCCTTTTTTTTTTTTTTTTTTTGCACACTTTAAAATGGAACAAAATAGCTATTCGTGTTGGGAAAACTTTCTGAACGTTCATACATTTTTTGCTTTTTTTTTTTTTTTACATTTTTAAATGTGTGCAAAAAAAAAAAAAAAGCCAAAAATGTGCTATTAACTGATGCACTTAAAAATTGGGGTGCTTCTCTCTTTATTAGGTTTTGTTCTGTTCGTTGTAGCTACTTAGGGGACCATCCTTCACCGCCATACTTTGCTACCATCCTTTGTGGCAGTTTTTTTCCTGCCGTCTTTTTTTTTTTTTTTTTTTTGTTCATAATTCCTGGTAAAAAAAAAAAAAAAATTCTGAACAGGCAATCACATTTAGCTCACTTCGTACTTCTTTTCCTCGTCAATTAGCTCGTTGGCCATCATCTGAGGGAAAAATTAAAAAAATAAACGCCCCCGCGCAAATGTGCTACATGGCGAGTACACTTACGTTGCCTATTTGTGGTGTGGTCAGTTGGGTGGGACTACGTAGGGGTACACTTTTCATGTGAGTTCAATCTACATAGACGTGAAGACCACCCGTTGGTGCAATTTTTATACACTCACCATGGCCGCTACAAAGCAACTTTTCTCAGCTGCGTTTATTTTCTCCTTGGTGTAATTCAAGCTGTCTTCAATTAAATCGTTCCTCTGTATGTCTTCTTCTATGAGGGAAGTTAATATTTCATTGTATACGACGTCATCGTCATTGCTCTGGAGGGGGGGAGGAACGGAAGAAAGTTGCAATTGTGTATCATTCGCAGCAAATGCGATTAAGCTGCACTGAATTATGCTATGCACAATGGACGTCGCCACATATGTTAGCAAAGTGCGACCGGAGAGGGGCACCCTCCAATGAGCACAAGCATATGCAAAAAAAAACAAACAAACAAACAAACAAACAAACAAACAAACAAACAAACAAACAAACAAACACATGTAACGAGTTCACGTTCTCTCCCTGTCGACTGCACATACATTTGGAATGTCCTTCACGTGTCTCCTTATGAGCATATTTTCTATAATTTTCGATTCGGTCATCCTGTCAGGGGGCAGCAAGTTGAAAAAGTAAAAAAATGTGGAACACGCAAAGGCGCATATATCACACATATGCACTCCATTTAACCGCAAAAATAGTAACCTAGCGATGACGCAAACATACCACATGGTCAGGTAGCCAAACTGGTGCATCCTTGCGTGAATTAACTCTGCTTTCTCCAGCATTTGCTCTTTGATATCTTTTGGGGATTTAATAATCTGCAAATAATGGGGAAGCACATTTGCAGCAATGTGTGCAACGAATGTGGGTATGCAAAACGAGCGAATGTGCACAGATGCGCGAACTTACTTGATCAATTTTGTTGATGATGTCATTCGGTTTGTACTCATCCAGTTTGTTTCCCTTGCCGCTGAAGGGGGGGGAGTAAGCAGGTTCATATGGGTATACGCACATATGCAGACGCACGTTTGCAAGCGCAAGTTACTATGCAGGGATGGAACACAGATGATACAGCGCTGCGCTCCTTATTGGTGAACTACTTGTGGTAAAGCAAAAAGGTGGGGGTGCCCCTGCAGACTATCATGTTGGGCGCGTAGTCGTTTTTCTCTATATTGTACTTCTTCAGCTTCAGCTGAATCTGCAAGGGGGGCAGCGGGGAGGACGGGGGAAATAATACACATTAAAGGGTTGTCCAATTGGGGGGATAAGCAGTAGGGGAAACGCTGCTGGGAAAAGCTGCAGAGTAAAAACTGCAGGGGAAACGCTGCTGGGAAAAACTGCAGTGCGCACATCCTCACGTTGTTCTCCTTAAACAGCTTGTGCAGGGTGTTTATAAACGGCTTGTACAAGAAGCACAAGAAGCAGGTGTTCTCGAACAGAACCAGAAGTATTTCGTTTCTCTTCGAGTCTTCAATGATCTGCGGAGGAAAGGGCGCGTTTTCGTGAGCTTGCCGCTGTGCAGGGGGGGAAAGGTGTGCCATTTAGGGGGTACCCAAAAGGAATGCCCCAAAATTAGGGTCATCCCCCCAACGCACCCACGGGGGAGCCTCTGTTTACCCCACACGTACCTCCTTCTCAAACGTGTCATGCGTTACGCAGACCGGGAAATTGCCCCCATTTCCCTCGTTCACCTTCTCGTAATCTTCGCTAACTGGCGTGAAAAATGGCTCGAAGATGTCCTTAACCGTGTCAGCACTTAACTCCTCCTTAGTGATGTTCCTCCTGCGCCGCCCTTTGTACAAATAGCAAGCGTAATCTTTGCTTTCCTCATGGTAAGTATACAAGAAATTAATATACTTAAGATTTAGTTTTTCAATTTCGCTTTTAATTTTTTGGATTCTTTTTTTCTCTTCACCCAGTTTGTTTTTATCTAAAACGAACAGCACGATGTTGTCTAGCTTGTCGAAAATATCGTCTGATATTTCTTTCATTTCGCTTAGGAAGTAAGTGACGTCCCTTTTTTCGTTCCATTTGAGGGTAGCATACCCTAACACACCCGAAAAAATTAAGGCACACAGGTAGATTTTTTTTTTCCTCCTATTGGACATAATATTGTTCTGTTGGTACTCGTTGAAGCTGCCTACACCTCTCTGTGCACTTTTGCAAAATTTTATTTTTTCATTTTTGCCATGCTTGGTAAAGGGGTGGTAGTAGTATCCCCCCCCTGCATGCGTGTAGTTAAGGTGGGAGACCTTCCTTTTGCTGCTTACAAATGTAAGCTTCGCCCCGTGCAGCCTAAGCAGTTTACTCATTCCTTTGTTCTGTGCCCAAAGCGGGGGGCTGATGCGTGAGACTGCAGCGCGCGTAGCTGCGCGTGTGCCGTTCATATGCATCATGAATCTTTTCGCCTAGCGCTGTGAATTTGGAGGCAGGCATGAGGTTGGCTCTCATGTGCCAGGTTTCAAATGTCAGCCCTTAAATGTTTGCCCTTAAATGTTTGCCCTCAAATGTCAGCTCTGAGCTCTCAACCCTTCATGGGAAACATTTCGACAACGTCGCAATGCCGCTGCATGAAATTCGCCGCTCCACGGAGCTGCTTCGCAGAAGTGTGAGGCCTTCCAATGGGGCCCTTCTGGCGAACGTGCGAATTTGACATACTCGTCAGTCACCCAATCGGAAATGATTTTTTTTTTTTTTTTTTCCTTTTTTTTGCAGCGTAAAACTGCGCATATTGGAACCCGTTCAACGTCGTATTTTTTTTTTTTTTTTTTTTTTTTCTGACCAGGAAAAGGGGAACTCGTTTTGCACTGTTCATGGGGCGGTTACTCCGGTATGCTTTCACGCGGTGAGTGTTTATCAACATCTTTAATACATTTTTTTTTTTTTCCTTCCACTTCATTTCGTTTCCTTGTTATCATTTCGCCGCTGATGGAGGGCCTTCCGCTTTTTTTCCTCCCCCCCGCTATGCAGCCCCATCGGTCAGGAAGTTCAACAAAAATGCCCCTCCCCAAAAAAAGGGGATTCTCAACAAGCGAATGAAGAACCTTCCCAGAGACTCAGCACCATGGGGGCAATTTAAGTGGCACACTTTGGCCAAATGGCTAAATGTATGTTGCGGCGCTCAGGGATACCTTTTCTGCGCCAAAAGGTGAACGCAGCATTATGATACGGTGTGCCCCATTTGCTGGGCCTCCCCCGAATTGAAGAGGTGTGAATGGGAGGAATGTGTTTGGTGAAACAGCCTAAGGTGTAGCGGCCCAAATGGGGAACCATAGACTGTGTGTGGGGGGTCCCTTTTCAATTTTGCAGTTCGGACTGACCAAGTAGTTCGTCTACATTGTTCACCCGTTTGACGAAATTGCCAAAGTGTGCACGCATTTTAAGGGGACGCCCACTACGAGCGGATTTTCTTCCCTTTTTTTTGCAACATCTCGAGGGGGAGAAGGGGATGCACATTTTGTCGGGCGTGCAAATTTGTTCATTTTCAAATGAAGCGGTGTGGCGGTGTGGCGGTTTGGCGGTTTGGCGGCGTGGCGGTGTGGCGGTGTGGCGGTGTGGCGGTTTGGCGGCGTGGCGGTTTGGCGGTGTGGCCTGTGTAATGGCCAACTGGGGAGAAAAAAGAAGAAAACTGATTATGGCACACATCAGCAGTGTGGCGAATGGGGACAGAAATCGTGCACCATACGATGAATCAAATCGCGCGTGACTTTTATGTGGCCGTGTGGCTAGCCCGCCCACCTCCATATGTTTGTATTTCCCCTCCTTTTTTTTTTTTTTTGGTAGTCCTTCATTTGAGTATTAACACACCGGAGACATTTCGCTCAATCCATTTTTCCTTCCTCTCCTTGGAGTTTAGCTTTAAGTAGAATATGGGTTCGTTGTTGTTCAGGCGGTTGTCTGCAGGGGGGGGTTGCGAAGGGGAGATGAGCGGGTGAGTTGAGAAGGTGAAATGTGCGGGTCAGCTGCACAGGCGAGTTGTGCGGGTGAATTCCACACGTATGCTGCACACATGTGTTGCACTGGTGAGTTGCACACGGGGGGACCCCCCTCGCTGCGCCTACCCGTTTTGTGCATATTTTTGTATATGGGGCACTTGAAGATGTGGAAGCTGGAGCTGTGCACGCGGCCCTTGGGGACGGCGGCGGGTTTGGCTGGTCTGGCAGGCTTGGCATGTTTGGCAGGCCTGGCCTGTTTGGAAGCCCCGGCGAGGGGCATCGCCACGGGAGAGCTCCTGGTGAGGAAGTAGACCTTGATGTAGGGCATGGGGCAGTAGAGGTACTTGCTGGTGGACTCCTTGATGAGCATATTTGTGGCGTCAAACATGGCGCCCTCGATGAAGAGGCCGCCCACGAAGTAGCCGTCCTCCCGGATGTCCTCCTCGTGGAAGTAGGAGGAGATTTGGTACTTGAGCTTCACGTTGTTGGCGTCGACCTTGGCCTCTGTGCAGATTTTCTGGCGGATGGCCAGCATCAGGCTCTGCGTGGGGGGCAGTGAAGTGAGGCGGTGAGGAAGTGAAGCGGCGACGTCACGCGGTGAAGCCACGCGGCGTTGGCGCGAGCGTGGCGCGTGGGAGTGCATAAACCGTAGGGTTGCAAAGCGGCGGCAAAGCGGGCGGCAAAGCGGGCGGCAAAGCGGACGGCAAAGAGTGCCTCCTAACTACCGCATAACAGCTTAGCGGCTTAACCGCCGCTCCACCGCTTAACCGCCGCTCCACCGCTTAACCGCCGCTTCGCCGCCCTGCCAGCTGACCCACCCGCGGGGACATGAAGGCGGCCAAGTTGAAGACGCGGTTGGCCAGGCGGGCGATGTATCGGTTGAGGTGGGAAACCTTGAGGGCGATCAGCCTGGCGTAGTGGAAAATCTGCAAGTTGGTGAAAAAGGAAGAGGCGATCCACCTCTTGGGCACACACAGATTCGAAATGGAAATGTACGTGTGGCGAATTTTTGCAAAGTTCATTTTCCCTTTAACAAAATTAATTATATTTGTCAAATCGTCATATATGATTCTGAGCAGGTTGTTATATTTATCTGTTTCCATTTTGAGGAAGGTAATGATGGGGCACTTCAAATTGTTTACGAAGAACTCATTTAGCTTGTTGGCATTTATAAAAGGAGGAAGGACCTGCGTCAAGACATGGATGATGGAAAAGATGTGTCTGTCGGATTTGGACTTATCCTTTGTCACCTTATATTCTAGCTTCTCTAAATTCTTCAAAATTTTTAAATTGTAATTTTGTAAATATAGGGTATTTAAAGAAGGGTGCAAATTGAAAATAGAAAAATCGGTTATAAAATTTAAGGACTTGACGTACCTCAGAAAAAGATTCTTATTAGAACTGTGCGGGCAGTAGTAGTATCTGTTATATTTATACTCATTATTAGAGTAAATCACCTTTTCATTTACATACTTGTTTAGGATAATGTTAAAGCATCTCTGGTCCGTCACGTCGATTATGGTACCACCGTATATGATATTCCCTATAAGGTAGAGCAGCAAATTGATGTCTATATTTTTGTTTCTGAAAAATTTGATTATGTTTTCCTTGGAGAGCTTCAGCTCGATGTCCGTGAACTCGTAGCAGTTGTTGAAGCCTTTGCTCTTGAATTTGCTCCTCTCTTGGATCAGCGCGTGGAAGAAGCAGAGGCTGAAGTGCAGCTTGTTCATCAGGATGCGTTCGTTCTCGCTCCTTTTGGGGCTCTTTTTTGGGCCACTTTTTTGGCCCCCTTTTTGTCCACTTTTTTGTCCACTTTTTTGACCCCCTTTTTTGCCCCCTTTTTCGCTCCACTCGGCGCCAACGTCGACGATGCCTTCGCGCGGGGTTCCGCTTCGGGGGGTCCGTCCAGCGTGTGCGGCAGCCGGGCCATTCTCCTCCCCGTCATCGTCCCCTTCGTCCGTTTCTCCATCCGCTTCTTCCATCTCTTCATCCGCTTCGTCCGTCTCTCCATCCGCTTCTTCCACTTCTTCCATCTCTTCATCCGCTTCCTCCTCCTCCCCCTCTTCTTCCTCCTCCTCCTGCGCCACGTTCGTGTAAATGTTGAGCAGGCCCGACTTCAAATTGTGGACGTTCTCGAAGGTGACCTTCACGCAGAGCTTGAGGAGGTAGTCGGGGAAGGACTTCACGGAGCTGGTGCTGATCCAGATTCTGAAGTCCGGGTTGGAGTACTGAATGTTGCAGGCCTCAATGTACTTTTCAATCTCCAGGATGAGATGGATATTCAGGTGGGCATTCTCGATTAGTACCCAGAACCCATTTTTTATGGAATCATTTAAGATCTGCAGCAAGTAGTTCTTATCGTTCTTGTTATAAATGATTAGGTTATTTTTTCCAGTAATTTTTTCACTCAGCATCATAATTTCGCTAGCTGTGCTTAGCCGGTGTTCAGACAGAATTAGGATCAATTTGTTCTGAGACGAGTGCTCGTAGCACTTGTATAGATCCTTCGCGTAGCTCTGAGAGCCTATGTTCAAGCACGCATCTACATAGTTATTCATGTTAAGTTTGAGAATGTCAAAGCGGAAGATTTTAAAAATGATTAACTTTTCAAAGTTGGTTAGTAGGTTCTTCAGGTCCTTGTGCTGCAAAATCGTGTGGTCCGTCTTGATGCTCCTGAATAGGTGCTCGTACTCGTTGAAGGCCTTTTTGAAGAAGAGGAGGTATTTTTCCCTCCTGATTAGCTTCTTCACGCTCAGGCACTCCTTCGCGCTCAGCCAGGGCAGGCTCTTCGTTTCGAAGCTGAAGGGGAACTGGGCCTCCCCGCTGGCGGCACGCGAGTTAGCGGCCTCCCGGTTAGCGGCACCCCCGTTAGAAACCCCCCCGTTAGCGGGTCGCCCCTCCTCCGGGTGGCCCCCCTGGAGCATCACGTTCCCCTCGCAGGAATTCAAAAAGTCGTCCTTCTCGCTCCCCTTGGGGAGTAGGAGGTACTCCTCCACGGTGCCGCTGACCAGGTGGCTTGCATTCCTTACTGCGGGGGGTTCTCCCATTGTCCTCTGCGTGGTGGCAGCCTGGGCATTACTCGAATCTTCCTCCGCCTCACGCACGTTGCACTCATCGGACTGGAGGCTATGAATAGACACGTCATCCGGCACCGTTTGGAGGTCTTCCTGTTCGCTGAGCTCATCCATGTCGTCGTCGTCCGAAGTGGGGGGTTCCTCCCCTCTCCCAGCATCACACGGTTCCTTCAAAACGGAGGAGGAGTCCACCAGTGCAGAGGTGCTCCCCAAAGCCTTGTCCGCATTTGACATATCATTCCGCTTCAATTGCACCTTTCGGAAGACCTCATTTCGAATTTCATCCCCCTTAGGGTAGTCGTCATACACAAAGAAGTAGTAATCGTCGTAGTCCATTTCGCCCTTGTATATATTAATCATGCAGACGAGGTAAAAAAAAAATATCTGTTGGTGCTTCTCCGAGAGAGTCCTAGAAATCTCGTAGTGAATCTTCCTCGTGAAAATGTTTAAAATATCTTTTTTTCTTTTATCTAGCAATTTGTTCTCTTCCGATTTGTCAATGCTAATGTTTAAAAGTTTTACGAAAGACAAAATTGAGAAATTATACATCGGGTTCAGCGTGACCAAGTTATTAATGCAGTGGTAAATGACGGAGATGTGCTCCGACATGCTCATGTAGTTTTTTCTAATCTTGGCTATCTCCAACTTATTCATTTTATATTCTTTCATTTTTTTTTTATTTTCAGCGTATATTTTGTTGGCGCGCTCGAAGCTGATTACAATGTCATCATCACTTAGGATATCCTCTTTGTAATTTAAAATGTGTAGAATTTCTTCCTCCTGGTTTACCATTTGTTCGTTGAGGCCGTGGATTTCATGAATGAGGGAACTTCTATGCTCGTTGGTGGCTCTAAACAGCTTGTCTATCAGGTTGGTTAGGAAGTACTCCTCCAGGATGTCCAGATTCGTGTTGAAGTCAATTACGTTCAGGTGATTCTGCGTGTTATCGTCGAACTGGGTGCTCCCGTACACGATGAAGTAGATGTTGAAGGCGCTGTCCACGGGGATGATTTTGTTGTTGAAGTTGACGCAGTTGTTTTGGGTCAGCGCGCCGCTCGCGGGGGGGGCGTCCCCAGATGGGCCATCCCCAGATGGGCCATCCCCAGATGGGCCATCCCCAGATGGGCGGACTCCAGATGAGCGGACTCCAGATGGGCCATCCCCAGATGGGCGGACTCCAGATGAGCGGACTTCAGATGAGCGAACTTCAGATGAGCAAACTTCAGATGAGCGGACTCCAGATGAGCGGACTCCAGATGAGCGAACTTCAGATGAGCGAACTCCAGATGAGCGGACTCCAGATGAGCGAACTTCAGATGAGCGAACTTCAGATGAGCGAACTTCAGATGAGCGAACTTCAGATGAGCGAACTTCAGATGAGCGAACTTCAGAAGATGTCGCTTCCGCCGGTGCTTCCTCCCCTTTTGGTGCTTCCCCCCCTTTTGGTGCTTCCCCCCCTTTTGGTGCTTCCTCCCCTTTTGGTGCTTCCTCCCCTTTTGGTGCGCTCCCCCCCTCTGGTGGGTTCACCACCTGGTTGGCGCCGGCGCCCCCCCGCTCGCGCCCAAAGCCGAGGAGGGTCTTCCCAATTTTGTAGTTAAACAGCGCGTTGAAGAGCACACTGCAGTCATCATCGTAGTGCGTGAAAAGGATGACATTCCCGAGCTGCATGCCCCGCTCTATTTTGTCGATAAAGTTGGAGCTGTTGTTTCGAAGGATCTCCACGTCCCTCTTCTTGTGGTAAACTTTTTTTAAGAAGTTGGTGACTATGAAGTGCGGGTCGATCAGCAGGTTGTACTTGATGCTGTTATTCATGATAACGATATTTTCGAAGTAGAACCTGCTGTTGGTGAGTCCATAGGAGACCCACTTTTCTATATTAATTTTTGATTCCAAGAAGCTGTAGATGGAGACGTCCTTCGTGTGCCTAATGTTGTACCTGCTTAAAATTGCGCGCACTTTCAGCTTGATAATTTTTCTGTACTCGTATGGAAAGTAGGACATGTAGTTGATGAGAGACGACACGATGATGCAGTCCCCAATGAGGAGGTCCCTTTTCTTCTTTAAGGTTTTTTTTTTGTTATTCCATTTGATTTCTTGCTCCAACAGACATGAAAGAATTATTTTTGACCTCTTAATTTTCTGCTTTATATTTTCAATTTTGTCGACTAGCTGGTTCTGCTTGATGGTGATTTCCTCCTTCTCCCTCTCGATGGTGCTCAAGTTACTGTTGACGATGCTGAGCTCTTCCTTGCATGCATCCAAGTAGCTAAGCTCTTTGTTTATTTCGCTTTCCAAAGTCAGCACTTCCTCCTTCTTAGGCTTCAACTCCTTGTTAATGATGAAGTAGTGGTAAATGGCGAGGATCCACTGGCACATGGTTTCGCACGCCTTGGACGCCTTCCTCACAAATTTAGGGTTAAAATTTTTGTTCTTAATTAGGGGAGATATCTTCGTGATCATTTCCTCTTCAATTAAATTTTTATCATAATGCTTCAAATTGTCTAGGAAAACTTTGGAGTCTCTAAAAATGGTCTTCTGCGCTAAGATCCAATAGTTGAGCGTTTTCGGTCTTATTAATTTTCCCTGCAGGTACTTTTCGTCCTCCTTTAAAAAGGTCAAGATGCACTGTATGACCATGACGACGATGGATGGGGGGTTGACAAACGCCTTCAACTCTCTGAGGTGCTCTACTTTCAATTTGTTCAAATTATTTAGCGAGTCATTAAGTAGAGCGAAACTTTTGGTTATTTCTTCGTTCACTTCATTTTTTAAATGTGTTATACTTTTTATCTTCGTCTTCATTTCGCATTCTTTTTTTTTTATTTCCGTCTGTTTGATGTACGCCTCTTTGGACTCTCTCTCCATTTGGTTGACTTTTTTTTTCATTTCTATATTTGTGCTGTTGAGCACTGGCTGCATGTTCAGCAGGTAGTTCTTCATCGTCTTGATGTCCTGCTCGCACTTGTGGAGTTTGTTTAGCGCCTTTCTGTAAAGGTCTATGTTAACGTCAAACTCCTTTCTCTTCACGTGGTAGAAGTGGTCAAAGTAGTGGAGGAAGTGGACGTACTTGTTGGAGTTCACGCACACGTGCACCTGCTTCTCCTCTTGGTACTTCTTCGCCAGGTGAATCACTTCCTTGTGGATCCGGATGAACACCTTGTCCGCCACGACCCCCTCCAGGCACTTGGCGTCCTGCTCCGGGTTCACCGCCTCGAGGTCGATGGAGGGTAGGGCGGCAGGAGCGGTAGGAGCGGTAGGAGCGGTAGACGCGGCGGGAGCCGTGGGGGGAGTGGGCTCGCCTATCGCCTTAGATGGGTCCCCTGTCCGCTCAGTCGGGTCGTCCACTTTTATGGCTGGCCCCTCCACCTTTATGGCTGACTCCTCCACGCCTCTATCCGGCTCTACGCTTCTATCCGGCTCCACGCCTCTGTCCACCCCGCGGAAGAAATCCCTCGTGATGACGTGCAGGCCCTCGTGGTTGTCCTCCTCGAAGTAGATGATGCGCGAGTTCTTGAGGACGTAGGGGAACTTGAGGACGGCGTCGGAGCTGCCGGCGGAGAGGTTCAGACTCACGTGAAAGCACTTCCGAATGGTCTTCTTATAAATGCCGTAGATGTTGGTGAGGTTCCTAGCCACGTGCTCCTCCTCGCATTTGTTCTTGCACTCGCTGTAAATCTTCTTTAAGTTGTCCTCATTGTAGAGGAGGTAGCTGTCCCCGTAGTTGTAAATGTTGTTCAGGTTCTCGAGGATGAAATCGAGGCTGCAATTCTCATCATTGAGGTAGTAGACGCATTGCTTTTCGTAAATTCCGCAATCGAAGAGGCACCTCTTGATTTCCTCCACAAATTGAGAGGCCTTGCTCTTCTTGTTCAGCTCGGACACCACGAGCGTCTTGTTAATTATGAAGGCACCGATTTTGTTGACCTTCCTCTTCACCGCGTCGTTGATGCCGATGCAAAGGATGTGCGAGTTCTCAGTCATGAACGTCTTGGTGATTTTGCAAATGTAAATGAGGACATTGTCGAAGAGGATGATGTTAATCTTCTCACTATTTCCATACTCGGAGATGTACCCATATACACAATTGTATAGCTCCTTAAAATCGGAGACCTGTTCATACACATTTTGGTATAAATTTAAAAAATTACAAAAGAGGAGTCCCCCATCATACTGACTAATAACCTTTTGATATTCCTCCTGGGGGAAGTATCTTCTAAAATTTGCCTTAACAATTTGTTCGCATTTTTTTTTTGCATTTTTTGAGAAAAAACTTTCCGCATAAAGGGCCTTATTTTCGTAGAGAAAGTACAGAAGCATTTGCTCCTTTCGAATGTTTATATTTTTGGACAAGTAATTTACGCACTTATATATGTCCCTCATATTGTTTATGTTAAAGGAGTGGAGGAAGATTTCTTTCCCCTCTCGGTCTTCCACACTGTAGAGGTAGTAACTGTACTTCATCCCTTTTACCCCCTTGTAGATGTCTATCTGCATCTGCACCAAGTCGGCCGCCAAGCTTTTTATATTAATATCGTAAATGCTAAACATGTTTTTCAGGCTGCAAAAGAAGATGTCAAAAATTTCCCTATACTTGTAGTTATTATAATATATGATGTTAAAATTGTTGTAGAGTCGGGACCCATTCGACGTGTTCGTATTCGTGTACGCATTATTCATCGTCGCTAGACAAGTCACGTCCTCCACGTACTTCACCCCCAAATTGGGATCTATAAAGAATTTATAATTAAACAGCATGCGTAAAAACTCGTGGGAGGAGAGGTAGTGACTCCCCCGGATGGAACCCACTTCCGTTTCTATATTAATATCGTCAATGTAAAAAACGCAGATGCGGTTATTCGTCGTGCCGTAAAAGTTGCTCCTCCTTTTGGTCAACTTCGATTCGATGTAATTCCTCACGTGGTTACTCGTCGTGCTGTAGGAAAAGTAAAAATCCACTGTGAAGAACTTATCCTTTGCCATCACCTTGTTCAGGTAGTAATCCACCGTGAGCGTCTTCCCTATGTTGCTGCACCCAGATATGATAATGCTCTTTTTGTTTTTCATAAAAATTTCCATATTATATATCATCGACAGGTGCTTCTTCTGCTTTATCATCACGTCGGTGCTGCTCAGGCACTCGTCCATCAGGGTGAACTTGTTCTCCTTGCTCTTCAGGTGGCTCATCACGTTCCTTTCGTACTTGAAGTAAAAGTCGAACAGGTTTATCCGCAGCTGAGGAGCGGTGGTATGCGGAGCGGTGCTAAGCGAAGCGGCGCTGTGCGAGGCGGCGGGGGGAGAAGCGCCGCGTTGTCCACCACTGCGTTGTCTATCACCGCGTTGTCTACCACTACTTCGCATAGCGCCGCTCCCCTTAGCACCGCTCCGCATACCACCGCTTCTCATAGCACCCCTCCCCGCCAAACCATACACATCGTTGTAGTAACTCACGCTTTGCAGCACGTCGTCCACGCCGCCCGGGGCGTGCTCGTTAAGGTACCTCTTCCTCCTTCGCCCCCCCCGCCGCGCCAAGTAGCGCTCGTCGCCGCTCGAGTTCGAGTCGGAGCTGCAGTTCCCGTAGCACTTGCCGAAGAGCCACCCCTGCTCGCCCTCCCCCAGCCGGGGGTCGTAGCCCTTGAACAGGTTCCTGCACTTGCGCGCGGTGCTCAGGTAGTAGTCGTACATGCTGTTGACGTTTTCGTAGTGGCGCTCGATGGGCTCGTTCCGCTCGTTGTAGATGTCCACGTCGGAGCTGCAATCGCTTGGGTGGGAGCTGCAATCGCTTGGGTAATCGCTACTGTGGGGGCTGCCAGCATCGCCTGTGTTGGCGCTGATGAGGGGGGTCCCCTCCTCCTGCTCAGCTGATCCTCTCTTATGTGGGGTCTCCTCCACCTCCTCAGCCGCTCCTCTCCTATGTGTGGCCTCCTCCACTTGCTTAGCCGCTTCCCTCACTTGGGGGGTCTCCTCTTGCGCGGCCACACCGCCAACCGAGCTAGCCAAGTCGCCACCCTCATCGGGGGCGTCCGCCGCTGCGACCCCACCCCCGTGAAGCTGTCTAACATCTATGAGTCTCCCCTCGAGCGTCTCAAAAGTTAGCTTCAATTTGTGTCTGACAATCTGCCTGCAAAGAAAATCGTTGAATATCTTTCGGCCCCTTTTGTACGTATTAGAACCCACACTCCAAATCAAAGCGTAGACGAAGATAGATGTAATATATTTCTGGTAACTCTCACTCTTCGTGGAATCATTAATCTCAAAGGAGCAGTAGGAAAACAAGCTGTCAATACACTTAATAAAAGAAATGCAATAGTAGTACTCATTAAAAGTGTAGACAAATAAATTGTTGATGCTGATGAAGAGGAGGGACTTGTAAAAAAAAACGATAAATAAATTTATCAAAATGTGCTTGTGAATGGGATCAAAATTGGTGGTCAGCGAGTTTACGTACGAACAGATGTACGAAGCGATGTCCAAATCGTAGTTATTTAAAATGATCAGTCCGCATCTACTCACTGTGGCCATGGTGATGTCTTTCAAGTCGTGCGTCTCCATTATAAACCGCGTATGATCATGTATCGGGATGATATCACATTTGGATAAACACAGAATTTTCGATTCGTCCAAAACGGAGTTCAAATTTTCAATCCACAGGGAGTGGAGGTAACAATCAAAATAAATAATGTTAAGGTAGTCGCTTCTATTGAAGGTAGAATTTATTTCTATTATTTTTTTTGTTAATATCCCATGAACCCATTTATTTGATACCTCTTCGTAAAATCCCAGCATGTCCATCTCCCGCACCACGTTGGCATTTATCACGTAGTCGTTCATTTTTCTTTTGATTATGTCCCTATCGTTGATGGTGTTAATCGTTCTTGATAAAATTTTGTAGGATGTCGTTTTGGAGAGTGGGTAGGAGAGGAAGAGAATGCCCGTGTGGAACTTGATCATATTGTACAGCTGAATAAGTTTGCTAACATACCTGTCTGTGCCTACGTAATTCAACTCGAGCATTTTTTTTTTTAGCATTTTTTTGAGGTAATCTTCCACGATTTCTTTTTTGCTTAGGAACAGTTTGCTGCCTTGGTGACTTTCTTCCTTCGCGGGTGCTTTTCCCTCAGCGGGCGGCATCTCCACGCCCACTTCTGAGTCGTCCGGTGGGCGGTCTCCCGCGTTGTCTTTCGTGCCTCCGGGGGCGTTTCCAAGCTGGGGTCGCTCCCCCTGCGCATTGCGCTGATTGGAGTCATCGCCCCTTTCGCCGCGTTCGCCGCGTTCACCCCTTTCGCCGCTTCCACCCCTTTCGCCGCTTCCACCCCTTTCGCCGCTTCCACCCCTTTCGCCGCTTCCTCTCCTTTCTCCGCTTCCACCCCTTTCGCCGCTTCCCCCCGGCTCGCTCACCATATTGCAGTAGAAACTCTTCAAGTACATGAGGATGCTGCTGTCGTTGTTCCGCTTGCTGGAAAGGATGCACTTCAAGTCGACGGCGCCGCAGGCCTTGCCGGGCGGGCTGAGGGACTGGTTGTAGGCGTACAGCTCGTAGAAGATGTTCTTCATAATGGTGAGGAATATGTAGATGTCGTTCCGGACGATGGACGGCATTATGCACTCAACAATAGCGATGAACAAAAATTTATACTCGTAGAAAATGTTCTTATTATGATTGTTGTTGTCCTTATCGACGATAATTTTCCCCATGACGTAGGTTATCTTCTTCACAGTCCTCAAATCATATTTATAATGTTTTTGGGGACTTAAATTATTCTCGCATAGCTCGAAGAGGAGGATAATCTTTTTCGACAGCACCTTGCTGTATTTGTAGCCCTTGGAGTACAGCATGACCTCCACGATCGTGAAAAAGTCTGGCTTAATAAAATTGAAAAAGCGAAACAGAGCCTTGATGTTGTTTGGCAGCGCGCTCCTGCCTTTGTAAAATGGGTTGATGATAATGAAAATGTTGAACTCTTCGTTAATCTTTATGTACTTCCCTTCGAAGAAGAGCATGTTTTTTCTGCCCCCCGGCAGGGGGGCCACGCCAGAGGGGTGGGCGGCGCGAGACAGGTGGGCCACGCCAGACTGATGCTCCTTCCCATTTGGGTGGTCTCCTCCATGCGGATGCTCCCCCGCCCCGTCGGCCGCGTCACCCCCCCCCGGGTGCCCGATCCCCGCAAAGCTGCCGCCACGGTTGATGCCGCCCCGGTTGACGCCGCCCCGGCTGAACTTCCTCGACTTGGCGCTAAACAAGTTACACAGCTGCTGAGCCAGCACGCTGAGGGCCTCTATAGTTATGCGGTTAAACTCATCAAAGCAAAAAAATATCCCATTGGTGGCAATTCCAAAGAATAAATTTTTCAGAAAGTCAAAGTTTATGTTGCAACTGCAGTTGTAGACGAAGTAAAATTTCCCCACGAATTTGGAAAAATACTTTGTAGTCTCCGTCTTCCCTGTCCCAGCCAACCCTACAGAGCATACCCCCAGCTTAGAGCTATAAGAATGCAAAATCGATATGAAATATTTATTTATCAAGCTGGTGAGAATAATCTTATTATCATTGTGGATGTACTCGTAGCCGTATATGTAAGACTCGTTCAAATATTTGATGTACAAATTTTTGTTATAATAGAAATACTTGAGCTGTATTAACCAGTTGAAGTTATTAACATCGTTGACTTTTTTTTTTATTAACTCCTCTACAATGTCTCTGTTGTGAACTAGCGAAATGATGAGGGTGTGTAGGAGGACGCTCTTCTTCTTCTCCACTCGGTTAATTATGTGGATGTATTCGTATAGCTCTTCATTTAGGAGCTTCTTATACTTGCCCAGATTGTTGTACTTTAGGAAGAGCTCCACGAGGTTGGACCAGAAGAGGTTCTTTATGATAAGCACGAACTGGCTGTTCTTGTTCAGGGAGAAGAGGATCTTTTTGTTCACCGACGGGGGGGTGACCGATGAGGGGGTAAGTTGCACAGGGGAAGCATCAAGCGGGGCAACCCCATCGTGAGGGACTCCCCCGTCGAGCGGCTTCGCCACCCCCTCATCCGCCACACTCCCGGCGGACGAAAAACTGCTCGCGGAGTCGCCCGAGTCATAGTCATCATACGACTTGCACTGAGAGTAACTCTTAATGTCATTGTTGCTCTTGAGGAAGTCATCCTCCTTTATGTCCATCAGATTTTTATACTCCAAAATGTTATCGTAGATTTGCTTCTTCACGCTGAAGAACATCTCCTTTTCCACCTCCACGAGTATCTCCGTGATCTCTTTTTTTTCAATTTGAATTTCGTTGCAGAGGAGGAGTTGCTCTCCCCTCTGGGATTGAAACGCCACGATGTGCCCATTCACGATCACCAACTTGTAAATGCTGTTAAAAATCTTAAACAGGTAGGTGTTTATCTGGTCGTTGATGTTGGAGGAAATCAAGTTGATGAGGTCGTCTGTGCTCAGGAAGTAGAAGCGGTTGAAGATTTCCCTTTTGAGGTCTAGGTACTCGTTGATGCTCTTCAGGAGCAGGTTCAGGTTGCTGTACAGCTCGGCCAGCTTCTCCTTGGTGTCCTTCCGGGCGCAGAACTTCTCCAGCTTCTTGTCTTCCTCGATGAGCTTGCACAGGTTGAGGAAGTTGCTGTAGATGAGCTTGTACCTGCGGGGGGAGGGGAAAAGGAGGAAAAGAGGTGAGCGCGTGAAAGGGAGGAAAAGAGGTGAGCGCGTGAAAAGGGGAAAATGTAACAACAAAGTACTAATTGACAACATTGCGACCGCTCCCAGCAAAACGCTGCCGCTACACCGCCGCACTGCCGCCGCGCTGATGCCCACTTTTTCGACTCGTTGGCCAGCTGCTTGGAAATGTCCGTGAGCACGAAGATCCGGCTGAGGTAGAGAAAAAGGTTCTGGCTCTTCTTCAACGTGTGGATGATGTTGTTGGCGTTCATCATCATGTTCTGGTTGTTGATTATGTCGATGTGGTAAATTTCGTAGATGTTTATTATGAGCAGGTTCTGGTTCACCACCAGGTTCTCCTCAATCTTGGCCAAAATTTCGTTCATGTTGGAGATGATCCAGATTTTGTTGTTCTCCTCCTGCTTCATTTGGAACTCGATTTTGCTGAAGTTGTTCTTTATCTTCCCCAAAAACTGCGAGGCGAAGGGGTAGCGGCGAAGGGGTGGTAGCGGCGAAGGGGTGGTAGCGGCGAAGAGGTGGTAGCGGCGAAGAGGTGGTAGCGGCGAAGAGGTGGTAGCGGCGAAGAGGTGGTAGAGGCGCCCCCCAGGGGAAAAGCGGTTTACAAGCAAATGGACATTCTTACAAATGACGAGGTGAAACGACCGCGTCTGCTTTTAGACAGGGCAAAGTGGAAAGGAGCTTTCCTTTTGTTATACACCCACACGGTTCCCCCCTTCGGGGTGCCCCTTTCTCGCCCTACCTTCTCAATGGCATTCTCCTTATTGGCCTTCTCACAAATGTTAATAATGCTGGTTATTTTGTTGTTTATGTTCAGCTTGAGGAGCTCGTTAAAAGTTATCGTGTTGAAGTCGATGTTGTTCTTGTCGTCGATAATTTTGGCAATCTACAAGGTGAGGGAGTGAACAGGGATGTGGTCAGCACGCTACTTTGCCATACGCGCCTCCCTCAGTGTGCGCACCCCTCGTGGAAGCGGCAACCCGCTTCTGATCCTACCTGCTCCTTGTGCCTCTCCTTTATGCTCGGCTTCCTCAACGAAATTAACAGAGACACGTACGAATTGAAGAAGGTCAGCTTCTCATTCATCTTTTTGATTAACCCATTCTTATTTTTGTAGTACTCATTGGCGTGCTTGTTAATTTTGTTCATATTTTTCAGGATCAAGTTAAAGTCGTCTTCTATTTTTTTGTGGTTGAGGGAGTTAATTTTTTTGTCGAACCGCTCGTCCATCGACTTTATGCTTTTGTAAATGAGCCAGAAGGTGTAGTACAGGTTCAGCTCCTGAGTGGGTGATGGGGGGGTGGAGAGCAGATTCACATTAGATGAGTGACTTTTGTGGGGGGTTATTCTAAGGAGGGGCCAGCCACATCCGCCGCTTGTCTCGAAGTGCGTAGGGGAGAAGCGCTACATAGTAGACACTTCATAGTAGACACTTCACAGTGGGCGCTTTTCTCTTCAGACGGACCGCTCCTCCGCCTCACATTTTGAATCTTGGGGAGGATCGAGAAATCGGACATCTCAATGTTGAAGAGCTTTTCCCGGTAATTGATCTCCTTTGACTCCTTGATGAGAACGGCTAGCTGATTCTGGACGGTCAGGATAAACTTGTTAATGCTCAGGTAGTTGCTCTCATCGTTGAAGCTTTTGATGGACTGCACATTCTCCTTCATGTCAACAATGCTGCTTTGGAATTTCGATTCGTCATTTATGAGCTCTTCGAGGAGAATGTTTTTCTGCTTAACTATGTGCTCGTTCACCTCCTTGACAATTTTTTCTATCTTGCTGGGTCGGTTGACTATTTTCCAGTAGGAGAGATAATCGTCGTTGGAAAACTTGTAGTTGAGCTTGTTCAGGCAGTTGAAGAGGACGTTGATTTCTTTGATGTCGTGCGAGACGAAGTCCAGGCTCTTCTTCATGTCCTTGATGTACTCCTCCTTTTCGTAGATGTCCTGAATTTTGTTGGTCTTCTTTTTCAGCCTCACGATGATGGAGTTGTAGAACATGAGGTTCGACGTGTACTTTTCTTTGTACCTGCGGTGAGGAAGCAGTGTGGGGGTGCGGAAGCAGAGTTGGAGGTGCGGAAGCGTCCGGGGGTGCACCCCAAGCGGGACTCTCTTTCCACCCCCCACCCCTACAAGTTCAAACTGCGCAACAGAAGTTGCAAAAGAACCTACCGCTGCACAATAATGTTGGTCAAAGCCTTGATATAATTGTTAACCTCATTTATGATGAAAAGCTTGATGTCTTTGCATTTGACGAGGAAGATCCCCAAGTTGATGTTATCCTCGATGGTCTCATTAATGTTTTGTATCTTCTCAAAATTTTTGTAAATGATATTTTGAATATGCTCCACACTCGTGTTGATGTCAATATTTTTGATGGCCTCATTAACATTGAAATTGAGAATGTCAGCGTGCTTGTTAATTTTGGACAAGTAGCTATCTATCATATTTTTTGACTCGTCAAAAAGGTGCCTTATGTGAAGCAACTTTTCACATATAAATTTGTCACTTTCCTTGATAGATTTGTAGAAAATAAATTTGTCGTTTTTGAACACCTGTGGGATTACTAACTTTTCTATTTTTTCTATCTGCTGGTATTTTATGAGCGTGGAGTAGATGAGGTCTTCCAACTTTTCGAAGAAGGAGAGGGGACTGTTGTCTAGAATAAATCTGGAGTAGTCAAATTTCTTCGTCACGTTAATTACAAATACGGGCAAGTAATTTTTGTTCTTCTTGCAGCTCACCATGTTTTGCACGAACATGTTTGCAAACTCGTCCATGTTGCTAACCAACATTTCGTTTATTCTCCTTTCGATGATCAGCTTCAATATGTTGAAGAAGATCCTTATCTTGGTGTACTTGAAGGTCTCCGTGGAGATGTCCTTCAGGTTGTAGTTGCCCTTGGTGCAGTTCTTCAGGTTCTCCTCGATGATCGCCTTCATGTCGTTCATCCAGCCGCTGTTCACGCGTTCGAAGGACTGCGCGGGGGGGGGGGGGGGGTGGTGAGAAGGTGTAACGAATTTCAAACGAAGTTGAAACGAAGTTGTCGCGAATGTAACAATGAGCTGCATACTAAGCCGCGTATTCGCATGCGGGCTTCCTCGCGACGAGCCTTGCGCAGGCCACCCCCGTTCAGCCCCCCTGCAGAAGTCGTTTCGTCCAATTTTGCCATATCTTTTTGGGCACCCCCCTTTTTTTATATGTTCTTATTTTGGCTCTCCCTCTCCCTCTCTATCCGTCTCTCTCTGTCTCTTCCCCTATCTGCCACCGCTCTTCCCACCGCTCTTCCCCCCGCTCACCTTCAAAACGGAGGCGTTCTGCGCCTGGAAGAAGTCGTTCATCTCGTAGGGACTCGAAATGGTGGTATCAAAAATGGATATCCTAACCAAGGCACACTTGTTTATAATGCCCAAAAAAGTCTTGATGACTTTCTTGTTCTCCAGCAGCACACACTGCTTAATGATGTTCTTCTTATTCTCAAAATCGTAGTTGTAGTATTTTATTTCGTTCTTATCTCTGTACAACTGGGGGGGAAATTTAAAAAATTTGTTGCTGCAAATTCGTCTGCCTAGCCAGACATTACAAAAGGTGTTCAAATTGCTGGCAATGGATTGCACATCAGTGGCATTCTTTATGATTGAATTCCTTTCGGCAATTTCGTGCACATCGTTCAGAATACAATTGAAGTGGGCAAACTTGTTGTCAATTTCTGCAAAGTGTAGCCTTCTCTTCAAGTTGGTAGATCTGTTTTTAATGGCGTTAAAAATTTTCTCTGCGTATAGTATTGGATTTTCGCTAGTAAAAAAAAACTGCATTCTATGAATTTCGAAAAATTCGTTCGATGTTTTTTTCTTTACTATAAACAAATTCGACTCGTAGTTATAATCATAAATGTATATGTCATCAAAGACGCTTTGAAATATGTTCTTTTGTTGTGAGGTCACTCCTTTCGCCTTAAACGGAACGACGTTCCTTTCCTTTTTCTTTAAATTTTCATGATTTGACTCCTTTGCTGACTTGTTTTTTTCGCCTATTTGGTCCTCTGGGATTTCCTCCTCCTTCAGCTCCTTCACTATTTCGTCTATCGTGAATATGTCGAAAGAGGAGTCCTCATAGTTTAGTATGTCTTGCCATTTGTAATTGGCTTCCTCCGAATCGAGCAGCCTCTTTTTGTCATTTAGCGCATCGTATATATTGATGCTTTTATATTTCTTCTTTATCTTTTCTATAGTGATAAATCTGGGCTCCCTCTCCCTTTTGTTTTTGAACGGCACGAACAGCTTGCACTTTTTCTCCTTCGACGAGAAGTCCCGGTCGTAAATTTCTTCCACCTTGAAGATGTCTGCGTCGGGGTGGGTTTGGAGGCGCACAGGTGGAGGTGCACACACACAGGGGCGCGGTGACTCCAGCGGCAGCCTATTTTGCGCCTCCTGCGCTGATCTGCCTAGCTACCAACATGCCTTCCCCCTTGGCTCACCTTCATCGCCCTCCCTGTCGTAGCAGAAGTTCTGCGCCGAAAGGTAATTCTTTTCCTTGTCCTTTTCCCTGGCCCTCTTCTTAGGGCTGCCCCTCATTAAATTCTGCGGTTGTGGGGGGGAAGTTCCAATTTTCATGTGCACATTGTTTCTTTTTTAGGAGTGCCCACAGGGCAGAGAGGGGCAGCTGAAGAAGCGTTGCGCGTGAACACGTGTGATTAATTTGTGCCATCCTGGTTGCACCCCTTATAACGATCTTTGCGTCTGCACCCCCTCAATCATTTTCACTTCGCGAAAAGTTACACACATGTATGTTCACACAAATATGACCATCTACATACGCGATGGTGTGTGCCCCCTTTTTTTGTTACCTTCAAATTGTCCGAGTCGCAAAAAATGTTCGATAAAAAAACATTCTGCTTAATCTCAATATTTTTTGCGCTCATCTTTTTCACATTTTCATGCAGATTTTGTCTCAAGTTAGACTTGGAAAAAAAGAAATATATATAAATTAGACACTACAATTGTGGGGTAAAAGTCCATGCATTCTTTTCACATAAATTTCTTTTTCTCCCTTTTGAAGCATTTCGCCTAGCATCATTCGTGGCGTGTCAAAAAAGGCAATTTTTCGCCTGAACGGTTAAGGTGATAATGAAAGAAAAAAAAAAAAAAAAAAAATAGCCAAATAGTCAAGTAGCCAAATAGCTAAATAGCCAAAAAGCCAAAAAGCCATGTACCAATGCTGAGAAGGGAAGATGGCAGGAGGAGGCCCACACATTCCGCTACACATCCCCTTCCCTTTCGAAAATGCGAATTCGATTTGAATAACAATTGGTAAGACAAGTTTGTGCTCCACGCGCTTCTCCCATTTGCGGGGAGCTTAAAAAGGTGTATACCCCCGCTAGAGGAAAAAATAGTATGAACACGCTACGGGCAGTGATATTTATTTCGCAACTTGAACCTTTGGACATCTCTACATTGCGCAATACCGCCGCTTGGTCAAAAAATGCAGAAAAAATTACGGGAAAAGGAAGTCTATATCCTTTGCAAAAGACACGATTTTAAGCGAAACCTTGGAACCTTTGTGTGAAGCTATTTACCAAAACGTGGAAGCGATTTTTTGCCCCTCCTTGGCTGCCTTTTTTTTTTTTTTTTTTGTGGCATTATTTTTTGTTAAAAAATTTTAACACTTCATAATTTTAAGAAGTTTTAACTACTACTTTGGGGATCATAACCAAAGTGTAAAAATGCATCACATTGTGCACAAAAAAAAGGGGGAGAGAAATACCATTCGCGAAATTGCGAACAGTTAAACTGCCAATAAAACTGCTAATAAAACTTCCAATAAAACTGCTAATAAAACTGCTAATAAAACTGCCAATAAAACTGCTAATAAAACTGCCAATAAAACTGCTAATAAAACTGCTAATAAAACTGCCAATAAAACTGCTAATAAAACTGCTAATAAAACTGCCAATAAAACTGCTAATAAAACTGCTAATAAAACTGCCAATAAAACTGCTAATAAAACTGCTAATAAAACTGCTGAGACTGCGTGAATTAAAAAGGGTGTGTATACTGCGTGTGCTCACGAACGGAAGCGAAGACCGGTGCGTGGGCACATGGGGTGATTAAAAACGACTTACACGTACTACTACATAATGGGAGCATTTAAAAAAAGGGGGGAAATATGCATAAGAAGAAGACTACATATGGGAAAAAATTAAAAATTGCACAAAAAGAGGCACACCCCACATGTGTGTGCGCTTGTGCACACTGCGCAAAAAAAATTCCAAAAGGGGAATGCAGAATGCGCAGCGTTCATTAGAGGGCAGATTTTAAAAAGAGAGAAAGAGAGGAAGAGAGGAAGGGAGGAAGACAGCAAGTGAGAAGGTGAAAATTGAAAATGCGAAAAATTGAAGGAGAAAAATTCAAACTCGCAGCCTCAAATTCAAAACCCAATAAAGGCCGAGTCTGAAACATCAGGGACACGCAAAAAATTGGCTGCTATTAAATAGCAAGTTTTGAATTAAAAAAAGAAGGAGAAAGAATTAGGCCTTTTTCTTTTTATCAACATTTTTTAAAAGGTACTGCTTCCTAATTAGCAAATGCTTTCCTATTATATGGGACACATAGGGGGTGCAGAGGAATTCATTGGAGCAGTTTAAAAGCCGCTTAAGTTTCATTGCACTTTCCATAACGATATTTTCGCGCTGCCAAAAGATAGTTTCTTTCCTTCTTAAAGTATACGATTCTCTTAAACATATGGAGTTTATGTAATCAGGAATGCCTGTGTGCTTCAAGTAGGTGTGCAGGGGGCCCGTATACCACGCGTGTATAATTTTGTATGGGAAGGAATAAAAGTAAATTGGCTTGTAGGAGAAGTTCGCTTGTAATTTATCCTTGTCGGTTTTTTCATCGCACATGGGCAGCCACAGATGTTCGAATGGTAGGTGCCCCTTCGTGAATATGTCTAAATTTGCGAGCTCGGAAAAAATGGACGCTTCCTTTAGGAAATAATACACATTGTTGCAGACGGTTTGTGGGCGCCAAATTTGTTCACTCATTGCAGGCAAACTTATTACAGGCAAATTTCTTATAGGCCCACTTCTTATAGATCTACTTACTCCCGGTATACTGCTCACACCTTGGACCCTTTCTGCGATCGTTAAAAGGTAGGCTTCCAGCTTGTCGATCTTCTCAAAAATGTTTCTGTAATTCAGACAGTCATTTACGTTGTCGCAAAAATCGCTCCCGTTTTTCAATTGCTCAATGACGGTGCCGTACAGGAACTTCACATATTTCTTTATCTGATTGACGCTCCTTAAATTTCCCACCGGCAAACTCACTTTTGACAGGTCCCTTCCTCCACTGACTCGTCTGTCTACAGACTTTGCTACACAGTTGAGTAAAGTCTCTTTGTTTGCTTGCAACTGAAGAAAGTTGTCTCCCATGGTGGATCTGCTGGCCTTTCTTGCAGTTTCCCCTTCGGGTTTTCCCAGAAAAGGTTTGCAGATGTGTGTGTCCTCCTTCTTTTCTTCGACGTAATTCTTCGATATGGTATACATCAACTCCTCGTGGGCGAACAAGTCTGCGGCGGCCTCGGTTGCGATGGCCTCAGTTGCGATGGCTTCGTTTGAAGGAGCATTACCTGGAGTAACATTTCTCGGAGGGGCATCGCCTGCGATAGCTAAGATGTGTTTAATTTTTTCGCGCGGGTCTGAGAAAAAATCGTGGCCAATGACTTCACAGGCTAGCAATCTCTGGTAGGGAACATAATTCAAAAGATCGGTCAATAAATTCCAGTAGTCATCACTATAATTCATGGGGTACTCAAATTTGCTGAAACATTTTTTTATATTTTTTTTTCTATCATAAAAATTTTTGTGGCATACATCTTTTAAAATATAAGCCAAATATTTATTGGTCAATCGGCTATGCCAGTACTCCTTGTTTCCATTCATGTGTTCCTTTTGCAGGTTGGCCTTAAAGTCTATGAGATATTTTTCTTTTTCTTTTTTGTTCCTAAATTTGAAGATGCCTGAGCCGATGTTCTTAATGGTCAGCTCGTTTCGGAAGAAGAGCTCATACTCTTGGGAGTAGCAGTATGTCAGGTTGTTATTAATTATCAGAAATAAGAATAGCATTTCCTTGTCTATACTTTCTGGAGTTATCAAATGTTTATTCGCCTTGTAATATTTTATAAATTCACATTTTAAATTTTCAAGTTTCTCTGTTTTTACGAGATTTCTATATTTTATGATGAATTTTTTATAATTTCTTGTAAACAACTCTAGGTTTTCAAATTTGATTTCATCATTTTTTGGGTTTTCCTTATTGTGTTCCAAATTGTTCCCCTCGATTTGATTCTTTTCTTCTTCATTCTTGGGGTCATTTGTTTCCAAGGCGGGGTTGCTTTTACTTGGCTTTGAAAGACCGTTTAGATTATCCTCAAGTTTGATTTCTTCCTTTTTGGCGCCTCTGGAATGCTTCCTAGTGCTGCTGGTTCTGCCTGCTGAGCGCCTGCTGCTGCGTCTTCGGCCCCTTCGGTTGCCTTCGCATTGGTGCACGTCCCGCCCTGCGGCGTTGTCGCAAGGGTGGTTGTGCAGGTTGGGCAGGTTGTCCACGTCCATTTTGTCCAGGTTGCCCAATTTGTCCAGGTTGTCCATTTTGTCCAGGTTGTCAAATTGGTCCAAGTCCTCCAACGCCCTGTGCACGGCGTTGCACACGGCGATGCTATTCCCCTGCTTTGGGGTGGTCTCTCGCTTGGAGTCGCCCCCTTTGTCATTTTTGCCCTCTTCCTCGGGGCTCTCCTTATTCTCTAAATATTCATCGTCCCACTCCAAGCTGACAATGTTGTAGTAGCGCATTATGAAGTTGAGGTAAAAAAGTTCTTCACCCTTTGAGAAATTCAAGTTCTCCAGTATTACACCATTTAGGTCCAACGTTTTGCTCTTGGCCAAACAGTTATTGTGGCCTTCGTTGGCCTTTTCTGATACTATATGATCGTAGGAGCCGATTCCGCATTTCCCCAAATCGGCTAGGATGATGCCTAGGGACCAGCTGTCGCATCTGACATCGAAGGGGAAGTATTCCGTTGGGGCGTTGTTCGTCTTTTTGTTGCTTTCATTAGGGTCGTTATTTCCTTGCATTTGTCCCCGCGATTGTCCCCGCGATTGTCCCAGCGTTTGTCCCCGCGTTTGGCCCGCCCGCTCAGCGTAGCCTCTTTGCGAGGGTGGCTCTTTCTTCTGTGAAGGGTCCCTCTCACCGGGTGCATTCCTTCCTCCCTCAGCATATTTAGCACCATCGGGATTTCCCTGGGGCACTGCTTGCTTGTCCTGTATTGCCAGCACATCATTGTAAACAAAGTTTTTACTCGAGTTTATGTTAAGCAGTTTTTCGTTTCTTATATTGCCCAAGGCCCCACTTACGGATCGCTGAAGCTGTTCAAATCTGACGTCGATGTTTCCAAAATGTTGCTCGTAAAAATGAATCAAGCTGTTATATTTAGAATTTCTAAAATTCCCCTTGTGGTCATAGCATAACCCTTCAGGTGCCATGGTGTAAACTGTTCCTTGGAAGTACGAAGAGAGTTGGTTAATCAGCTGATGTTTCCATTGGCTTACGGAGCGCTTGTATGTTTCTGTGTGTCCTTTCATATTTTCCAAGTGATAAGTTGCGTATTCCATTGCAGAACAGCCAAAATCTGAAATGCACAAATGCCACTTGAAGGGGTTAAAAATGTTATGAGCATTTGTATACACCAAAATGTTTTGCAGTTTAATGTCTGTTAAGCGTATTATGTTAGATTGGTAGCATGTCTGGAGGAAGCTGATCCCGTTTGCTATCTGAAAGAAGAGGAATTTACATTCCGATTCGGTTAGCCCACAATTGTACGACTTCATATTGTCATATATCAAGTCTAGTATGGGGCAGTCTACCTCTACTACGCCGTTATTTAACTTCATTTTCATATTTTTTAACTTTTGATAGCATCTGCCTATGCAAGTATACTCCTTTGTAGATTCATCTTTGTAGCATTTGTATTTGTTCCCAAAGAGGATATGTATCAGTTTCAGGATTTTGTTAACTTTTTTTCTTTTTTCATATTCTTTTTTTCTGTGCAATATTAAATTTTGAAGTAATTTTCTCAAGTCCCCATTAGCACAGTGCATTAATATTTCGTAATTCTGATTTTCCTTTAAGTCTCCACATTGTGTGCTTAAAGGTTTGATGACGTTGCTGTGGAAGTGGCACATCAGTTCTTGTTCTCTCACGAATTGAAATTCATTTCCTTTTCGATTGACGTCTATTTCTTTTATGGCTAGCTGGACGTGTCCTCTGCGGTAGAGGCAAGGGCAGTGTTTTCCTTTTGCAGGTACTTCTAAAATGGGCTCTGGCACATTGCCCGGTTCGTTTCGTTTGTTCTCCTGAGAATTTGGGCTATCGTTTTGGGTATCCCTTCTCACCTCCATTGCGTCACTAATTTGGGGGCTTCCATTATTTAGGGTAAGCGAATTGGGTCTCCTCGTAATCAAACTGGTGGCGATGTTACTGTGGGCCACCTCATCGTCTACCTCTGCTGCGCCTTTTTCGTCATCGCGTTCCAACTTGTTCTGCGTACACCACTCCATTAACAGGCGTACAAATTCTGGACTTTTTATCTTGTCAATGTAAAATTTTAAATCCTTTTTGTTATTTTCAATGTTGTACAAAGCCTTCCTGACGCTTCCGTAGGAACCCTTCCCGACTAAGTTATCTACGTAGCTGACGTAGCCCAAGTTTGGCCAATATATCTTTGCACTTTCACATTCCGAATAGCTGTCCTCATTTTTCTCTGAGTCTTTCACGCTTTTTTCGTTTTTATTATTTTCAAGTTCATTTCTAGGATCATTGGGGTAAATCAGCGACGGCGTAATATTATAGTTGCCCCCTTCAATTACGTTTCCATTGAGGTCTACTGCATTTATGTTTTCATTCAGCTCTACTGCATTTATGTTTTCATTCAGCTCTACTGCATTTACGTTTTCATCGTTCAGTTGTTCTTTTTCCTCCTCATGCACAATATTCGGCATCTCTACGTTTTCTGGAGCGTCCTCTGCGGGGTGTGCATCACATTCGTTTGGTTTAACCTCCGGGGTTTCCTCTATTCGTCCTTTCCTTTCCTCACCCCTGGGGCTGTTTTTTTTGCTACCCCGCCTGCAACTTTTTGGTTCCTCTTTTGCCATCCCGGCTTCGTTTCTTTTGTGCCCCTCTCCTGCGTCTACTGCAACTCCTGCATCTACTGCAACTACTGCCTCTACTGCGTCCACTAAGTCGTTTTTCTGTATGCTGGCTAACACTGCTCCCTCTTCCTTCGCGACCGCTTCCTCCCCGTTTGCAACCACTTCGCATTTACCCCTGATCGGGTTGTTCCTTGGGGATTTTTTTTTCTTTTCTCGGCATGCAGGACTGCCCGATTTGCCCGCTCCTCTGTTAAGTCCTTTCGCTTTGGAGGTTTCCCTCAGTGGAAGTTCCTCCTGAGGAAGACCCCTTTCTGCGTTGCCATCTTCATTACTGCAAATTTCTCTATCGTTCTCTTTAATGGAGTTTTTTTCCCCCAAAGGAGTTGTCCTCTTTTGTGAAAGTTTCCCTTGCAAAGACGCCTCGTTATTGTCTCCCTTGTCCAGATTACCTTCTCCGGTTCCAGCCTCTTCCGTTTCGAGCGTTACTTGGCTTGGTTCCTTTGTGTCCGTTCCCCCTAAACTGCTTTTTTCTTTCATTTTATGGAGTACTGTAGCTTCCACTGCTAGAAGGAGTTCTTCATTTTGGGCTTCTTCACCCTTTTTGGCCTTCTTCCCTTTTTCACTTGTTTTTGCTTGTTCCGTTTTTTTATCATCCTTTTGGAGATTTTCCACCTTGGACGCACCTGTATCTTTTTTTTTGTCATTTTGCATCTTTGGAGAGAGATCCTCCCCTTTGACTACATCCCCTTTTGGTTCTTTAGCACAATTTGTACTTCCCCACGCGTTGGCATTAGAAGTATGTGTTTGGTCTTGGCGAGTTTTTCCCTTCCGTTTGTCTTCATGGTTATTGCCATTCGTGATAACTGCACTGCTAAGATCATCGGGACTTTTTTGATCCTCTGAATCCTCATTCGTTTTCAATATTTTCAGTTTTTTCTTTTTTTTGTCCTCTTTGCTCTCCACTTCCTCGACTGGCTCACCTTTTGAGTCAGCTTTTTCTTGGCTGATGTCTTTAAGCTTCCTTTTTTTTTCCGTCATATTATCGTTTTGCACTTGTGCCGAATTGGTGCATTTTCCTTCACGATTTTTCGGCGAGGTTGCTTTTTTTTTCCCTTCTTTTTTATTTTCTATGGGAACATTATTAAAAGCAACATTTCGATTCATGAGGAAGTCATATTTCGACAAATTTTTCCCATTTGCACTGTCATTTAAGGGTTTATTTTTTTCTGCCTGATCTTTTGCTGTGCGTGATCTCAGCCTATCTTTTATCGTATTGGTTTTAACAATGTCGGGGAATTCTTCACCGTTTGTGTGCTCTGTGGTATGTTTCTTTTCATGGGGGGTCGCATCATTTTTTATATCTTCATCCGAACCATGGAAATTCATTATCTTTGTGAGAACTTGGCTATTTCTTTTGTGCACAACTATTTGATTTTTACTGCTTCCCTTGGAGGGGACTTCTCTTTCTCCCTTTTTGTAACTACCTTCGTGTGTATCTTCTATACAATTGAAATTTTGCTGCTCACCCTTAAATTGTTCATTTTCATTTGTTACACTTCTTCCACTCTTTGGATTTTTCGTTATGGTTACTGCGAAGTTTTCCTCCCTTGGATCTTTTTCCCGTTCATTTGTGTTGCATTTTTCCCTTGATTTATCCTCCCTGCTGTAGGCCTCTATGTCTTCATCAGAGGACTTTCCTTTTGATTTTCCACTTGCAACATTTGTACTTGGTGAATTTCCTCCGCTTTTATGTTTTTTATTTCGAGTGTTTGAATGGTTTCCCATTAGGTGTGCATTTTTCTTTTTCTTGCCGTGCTGTTTGCCTCTCCCCATGCCAACGTCGTCATTATGGTCGTCATTGTGGTCATGCTTGTGATCGTGCTTGTGGTCGTGATTATGGTCGTACTTGTGGCCGCGCTCTGTTTTTTCCGCTCGATCTGCCCTTTCCACTGGCTCTATTTTTTCTGCACTTCCCCGTGACAGCACTTCTTCACAACTGTGAACTCCCCGAGTTAGCAACTTCGCCCTATCGTTGCCAGCGACTCCCGGTTCCGCAAAAACTGGCGCATTGATCTCTTCCTTCGCCACGCCAAAATCGGTGCTATTTAAAACATTCGTTTTTAAAAGGTTTTTATTTGGGCGTTTACTACGACTATTCGAAAGGCATATAGAAGGGTCCTCGATTGAGACTACCTTACACACGGGAGTGGGATAGTTGGGCGACAAATTTTCATTTTTTAAATTTCTATAGGAATGATTAGACAAATCAGAGTCTTGCAAAAATACCTTGTTGGAGTGGTTAAAGTTGAGATCCTTCGCCCTGGGCAAGTTGGCATTGTTGGCATTGTTGGTATTTTTTATTGGAGTAGAATCGAACACGTTAGATGTGTACTTCACATTGCACGAGTTGTTTATGGGGTTATAATGCATTGCATCTAAAGCGGGGGTGGTTATGTTGCTATTAAACACGTTGTAGTTCATATTATTAGAATTAGATATGTTAGAAAAATTTAGATTATTATGTATAGAATTCACAGACTGCAGGTTATACTTGAAGTAATCGTTTTTATACGGACTTGAGTTGTTGGAATAATTTTTCTGATTTTCTGATGTGCTCGTGTTTAGCATGCCCGTATTATATATGCAATTATTATAATTGTGGTAATCGGAACATTTCATTGCATTATTAAAATAAGCAGAATTCATGTTTAGTAAATTATTGTCTGTTGTGCTTGTCTTAATGGCGAATGGATTTCCTTCAATGTAGACCCTATTCATATTGTAGACATGGTTAGAATTTAGCGTATTATATTCTGAGTAACCCACACTATTTGGCCTTATTAAATTGTTATTACCATCACGCATTGGTAGTTGGTAATTCATAGCGCTATTATTTGAGAAACACATATTTGCGTTCCTCGCACTCAGTTCATTAGATGTAAGTGCGTCGTAGCTCTGTCTAACTACTTGGTGGTCGTAATTCCAGTGGGGATTATTTACCTGCGTGAATTTTATATTGTCTTTTTGTTTTTTTCCGCAAATTTCCTGACCCGTATTGTGCATGTCGAATTCGTTTCTTGGGCCGGAAAAGTCTCCGCCGCTGCAATTTGGGGAGCGCGTATCGCTGGAAGAGTTCGCGTCCACTTTGTTGCAACTGCGCCTGGCACTGCTGTTACTGCTGTTGATACTGCTATTTTTACTGCTGTTGATACTGCTGTTGATACTGCTGGTGTTACTGCTGTTGATACTGCGGTTGTTACTGCTGTTGTTACTGCTGTTGATACTGCTGGTGTTACTGCTGTTGATACTGCTGGTGTTACTGCTGTTGATACTGCGGTTGTTACTGCTGTTGATACTGCTGTTGATACTGCTGGTGTTACTGCTGTTGATACTGCGGTTGTTACTGCTGTTGATACTGCGGTTGTTACTGCTGTTGTTACTACTGTTGATACTGCCCTGCTCACTGCCACCTTTACTTCCGCCTCTACTGCCGCCTCTACTTCCGCCTTTACTTCCGCCTCTACTGCCGCCTCTACTTCCGCCTTTACTTCCGCCTCTACTGCCGCCTCTACTTTCGCCTTTACTGCCGCCTCTACTGCCGCCTCTACCGCGGCTGCCATTGTTACCTATTACGGTGTCTTTCACACCTTCCTCATTCACGTCTCCGCCCATTTTCGCTCCACAAAAGGGTTACCAAAACTTGTAGCTTTTTTGCAGAGTAATTTATGCAAAATGCACGTGGTCTTGCAAATAAGTACAATGAACACAGTGTATGATGTATGAAAAAGCGAAGGGTCTTTAAAAAAAATGGAACATAGGAACCCTTATAGTATATTTAAAATGCCAGAGAACTTTCTCTTCTCTCCGTTATCTTTTTACTATCGCTATGAATATAACTTTCCGTGTCGCACTTTTGCTATGCGTTTTGGATTGTTATATCTTTTGCTTATATATTTTTCTTATATATTTTTTTTATATATTTTGCTTATATATTTTGGCTTTCCCTTTAATATTTTTTTGGTGACGCCGTTTTGATGGTATGGGCGTTTCTTTACCATGCAATGAATTAAGAAAAAGAAAAGAAGCTTTCTCTTTATATTTTTTATTCTATGCTGTACTATGTTAATTTAATTTTTTTGAAAAACATGTGTTTTCCGCTATAACGGATTGTTACTCAGCATAAAAATGTAAAGAAATTAGGAACGCTTGTTTGTAATACTTTCAAAACAATATAGGACGTTAAAATGTACATGTAGCACACGTATTTTTCATCAAGTGAGATTCCCAAAGGAATTTCTAACGTATCTTCTTTTTCTCAACCACGTGAACACGCATGCCTTCGTGTTTTCATGTGTAAATGCGTACACGTACATATGTACATGTGCGTACATATACATATATGCATGCGTACATTTACATATATGCATGAGTACATGTACATATACACAAACACGTGTACTTTGTATATGGGAACAAGCTTCGCTAAGGTATATCTGCGAGCATTATGTATGCATATGTATAAGTATATGTATATGTTTACATGAACGTATGATACATGTATAACAAGTTAAATCGATTTAAAACAATTCCACGTAATGCATTAAAAAAAAAAATGTGTAACTGAATATGAATTCTTTTACGATATCTTTATCTTTATCTTTTAAAAAAACTAGGTATTATTAAAAATGAAAATTGTGCTTTACTCTTAAGGCTATTAAAAATACTCGTCTTCCGTAACTTTGCACAATTAAAAATGATTTTCTCTCTTACGTGTTTGAAAGTAATTTCCGTAATGAAAATTTTAGCTATCTTAAAGTTTTTTAAAAAAAAAAGTTATAATTCTAAAACTAGACGTTTAAATAAATGGCAATAAAGATTCTTATCGACTTCAAAAATGAAAATTAAAGTACACATTTGTGGACGCATTCAAAAAAAAAAAAAAAAAAAATATATTTACTGTGGACGCGTTTAAAAAAAAAAAAATTTCCCCCCTCATATTAATTTACAATTTTGCCGCTAACAAACGTCATTTGGGTGCGCTATGCACCGCAATTAAAAATAAGCACAACAAGGTAGAGAAACGAAAACAATTGAGACACTTTATTTTTCTCACATTTTTAAAAATAATGACCTTAATAGCACATGTCCTTTTTTTTTTTTTTTTTTTTTACATCCCTGTGCGAGTACAACAATATATTTCCAGTACATGTATGCATATATATACGTATTTCTTTTTTTTTACGTATATCCCCCCAAGGACATATATCACTGTTATTCGTACGTTAATTTTATTTTTTTAGAGATAATAAAAGTACAGCACTCCTTTTCGCTGCTTATTTTTGGCATGAAAACTTAGTTTAATAAACCGGCCTACCATGTTCTATATAATTAGAAAATTTCCCCGTGTAGCCCTACTATTGCGCTTAAAGTATCACCTAGCGAGGCGTTTTTAAAATTAAGCCTGTACGCATTTTTCTCCCACTAAATGCAATAAAATTTACCAGAATATATATACGCCTTTAAAGTATATATTTTTTTCGCGTAATTGCATATTCCCACTTTTTACTCAGCATCAAAGTGTATGCAAAAGGGGGAAAAAACGCGCACTTCTAAAATGTACATTTCAGTTCCCATATGTATTTTTTCTACCCTACTATGAGCGATACTTACATAGTGTAGTTACTGCAAAAGTAGAAGAATACCTATTTTTATGTAAATTTCTTTTAAAGTAGGTGTGACCATCATACATCCGAAATGTGGAATGTATGGAACATGGCTTCGCAATACTTTTTCTCACATCATTACGTTTTGCCTTTCACATGGACATATTTTTCTAAAGACAACCACAACTTTTATAATTTCAATTTAAAAACGGTAAAATTTGTCCGTACTTTTTTTTGGAATAGCGATGATGACTATTTGTAGATATCGAAATATATGTCACTTTCGCTTGAAGCGAAATACGCCTTACCTTCGACGCTGTTGGCAGTCTTTGCCTTATTTTTAAAAAAGCACACACATTTCGTACTTTTTATTTATCTATCTATTTATCTATCATGTATATTTGTACGTTCTTATAGGAGTGCCAATCTGAGTGGCCTTAATGGAGCTTCCACTGCTCTGCATTCGTTTTATTTTAAAAAGATTAAAGTACCTTGCTCGCACATTTGTCGTTTTTTAAGGCACATTTTTTTTTTTTTTACCCAAGCGTTTTTCCTTAATTTATTAGCATATTTTAAAGCTAACTTTATCAGTGGAGAAACAAACATAATGTAAAAAATGGGAAAATAAAACTGGTCACAGATGCATAGCAGGCTCCTGCAAATTTGTTTTTCCCATATACAGTACATCTACTTTTAACAAAAATGGCACGTAAAAGAACAGTTTGTTTTAAGCCCATCTGCCTCACACTTTGGCATAAAATGATACGCATATGGCAGCAAAAAAATAAAGCGAATTAGTACTGTTATCTATTTTAAGTTCCATTACATAATTTATACTTATTAAGTACATTTTTATAGTTATTCCTCATTTTTCGTAACAAATGTGCGACATGCAATTTGTAATTTTTTTCTAAACCTTTGTCGATAATCACTATTTCCTTCGCTAAAGCCCCCTAAATTTATGTCACTTTTGTTATATAACAAAATTTGCAGTTTCATGTCGTCTCGTTTTTATTATTAAGGGAAAGCATGTTATATCTTCGCTGGTGTAGAGCGATAATGCATAATTGTTACATAGGTTTTATCAAAGAAAATTTACAAAGAGCTCTGTGAACTGTTATCTAAGATGTTGCTTCAAAAGAAAGGTGTTATTCATACTTTCAGCATTTTAGACAATTCATGAATTTTTATGTAAAACGTCGACCAAATTATGACTAATATGTGATGTTATAATTGCGAAAAGGTTTGCAGTTGGTTTGCCAATTTAGCTGCTTATGAAAAAAGTGGTGCAAAAAAAGGGTATGCACAATTTAGAAAAATGAGAATGTATGTTTTCCCTTAAAGTATATGTGTGTTATGTTAAATAATACGGATGTTACGCCACATGTTAAAGGGGGCTTGTTACACCATACATAAAATATAACTTATTAGCACTTTTCGTATATAACACACTTTAGTGTTATTCCAAAAGGGGAAATGATTCATTAAGTAATCAACAAATGTATGAATGTTTCACGTAAAAGTGCTATTTTTGTAGAAAAGCGCTCAGAAGGAATATAGAAAACATGAATGCTACAAAACTCAGTTAATTTCTTAGCCGTCTTAATAGATACTGGATAATCATGTTATCCTTGTAAAAGGCATATGTATATGCAACATTAAACGTAAGCGTAATGTAAAAACGTGTGCACCTGTCATACTATTTATTTTTCTTTTAATTATGAACCTTTAACTATGCATTCTAATTCGTAAAGCAACAACCTCAATGTGCTTCACAGAATTGAAATTAATTAAAATACATTTCTCTTTTTTTTCCATTACTGTCAAAATGGTTGCAGATGCTTCATGTGGTAAAATGCGTTATACTGCGTATTTCCTACGAACGATAACCATACATTTCATCAACACCAATTATCCTTTTTAAAATAGACACACTATTAGCAAGAAAATTTTTTGATATGACAAAAAAAGTCATATGTAGAAATAGTGAACATTAAACCAACAAATAGACAGACATGGTTTAATGAACACACTGCATACTGTTTTGCGTGGAAATACCAAGAATTTTAGTTTGTTTTACTATATTAATAAAAAAATTGCATATGTTGGGGGTTTCTAATGAATGTAGCGTACAAAGTGATAGTATCACTGAAAAGCATCGGATTCGTCTACACAATGTGACATTTTTTTCACCATTTTCATTAATTATTTTATATTCATTCACTCTATTTTTTCCATTTCTTACATTAATTTTTCACCTTTTTTTTTTGATATTGCTATTTCTTCCCTTTAAAAATACATAAAAAAAAGTACATATAGAATGGGCTATACTTATATTTACAGCACAATAATAAAAACTAGAAAAATAACTAGACCATACTTTCCCATTTGTTATGCTAAAATTGTGTATAAGCAAAAGTTCAGATTTTTCAAAAAAAAAAGTGTAATGTAGAAGGGAATAGAAGTTCACAAAAGGGGCTGTATGAGCAGATGAGCGCATAACTTACCACGTTATTTTATCATGATCTTTTCTATTACCTCACGCCGTCTTTATGAAAAAAACAGAAAACGTAAGAATTGTTTACACCATGAAGTGGCAGAATATCACGTTTCATTTAGCAGTAGTGAAAAAATACTTAATTTTCAGTTTTTTACACTTCTAAATGTTCCCGAGTTCTGCTCTAAAAATAATTTTTTTCTAATTACAAATCTTTTTTTGTAACTCAAAAAAGTTGTATCTACAAAATTGTAAACGTTTGTTTATATTGATATAATACTTAACAAACACTTTGAAAAGGGTGACGACATCTTTCTCATTACATGTGAAGGAATGTAAAATAAATAAAAAACGCTCTTTTTTAAAATTAATATTTCGTCCATTGTTTTTCTCTGGTCCTTTTATAATGTAGTAGTAGCACCATTTAATACAACTACTAATTATGTACGTGTCTAACGAAATGTTGACACACAGTATATTAATTTCATTTGAGATAGATGCATTGCTCGTAAGCAAAATGATAATCCTACTTAAATTTTAAAGTTAATTAACGCCTTAAAAAATGTTTTACACATAAATCGCTAAAGAAATGAACGCAGCAACCCTTTCATGTTCAGAATGTTGTAAAATTATGAAAAATTTTAATATGTTTCATAAGGTTCTACTTGAATTATTCTTTTCATTTGTTCATGTAAAAATGATAATTTTACCTTTTTATTCCAGGGAGACGTTAAACCATATCTTTTTAATTAACACTTACTATTTCGGATGATGCTTAATAAAAATAAAAACGTTCCTTTTATTCATCTGTTTTCAAACGGAAGTTACTAATTTCAGCTGCATAAAACAGATAGAAATACCTACTGAATGTTGCATTGACACATATATGCATATGTATACCCATAATTTTTACACATTTCATAAGTATGCAAATCTGTTATATACTTTTCTAGATTTAGAATAATTAAATTTTACATTTTATTAAGAAAATACAAATATAGATGCTTTATGATTTTCTAAGAGATTTATGCAACCTATGGAGGTACAAAAATAACAAGTTCATTTGTTCATGTATCCACTGCAAAAAACATTTTATAATTTACACAATATTCATAGTTTGTTAATGTCCACATATTTAAATAATATATTATGATATATTCACCATTCTAAATATACTAAAAGGTGGTTTACGCTTTAGTACAGTACGTATTATTTCACGCGTAAATAACTAAATAGAATGATAAATTAAAAAAAAATATTATAACCACCAAAATGGTGGAATCTCCAAAACATCACTGTTATCAAACGGTTGTTTTACATGTGAAATGTATATAACATAATCGGTTTTGTCCATATATTCTATGTTTAACATATATATCCGTAAAAGTTTTATGCAGTAAATAATGCTTATAAACTGTTTCAGGCACAATACAATTCTTGGAAATCATTGAAAGTCACAATTAATTTAGTTCATATATTTGTCTTTTATGCACTCGTTTTGGAGTTGTTAACCATTGTGAATTACCAACTCTAAATTCCGAATAGACATTAAGTTAAAAAAAAGGAAAGCCTTTAACCGTCTTGCCTACTGCAGTAGTTGGAAGCATGTTGAAAAGTTATATGACCGACTTTCGTCATTAAGATATCACATCCCATATCGGGGCTCTAGTTTTTTTTTACCTTTTTTAGTTACACGAATAATACGCTTACGCAGGTCAATTTACATAACTTTTAATGTACCATAATATTTTTGCATTTTGTTCATTTTTTAAGGTAATATGCGTATACATGTTTTGAAAAGTGGGCAATTAACATTTTTGTGCGGTTCTTGTTTCATCTTCCACACACTTGTCACTTTGCCGTTTCAATACAAAGTAAAGATTAATGCTTATACAGGTTCTACAAAGTAATGAAAAACGTGAATTTTTAGGAAGCGCACTTGTCTAATGTCTTCATCACAGTTTTACTTCCATTTTTTGCTGTGACAAATAGAACAGTGATTCTTCCTAAGGTCCATTGACCTTTTTGGTGGCAATACCAAATGCGTATTTTGAAAACAAACAAAAAAACATTTTCAAAAATGCATTATGTTGCAATTATCATTTTTCTTTGTAAATTCCAAAAATAGAAACATAATCAAGGTTTTTCTGAAATTAGTTATTCTAAAAATACCTTTTTCGCTGCATAGTTGTATCTAAGGAAAAGTGTCTTTTTATGACTTCTTCCATTTTCCTCCTTTTTTTTTAAAGTGTGTGCAACCGAAAAAACGTCTAGAAGGAATTCACAAAATTTTTACATGTCAATATTTGAAATATGTTTTTCCATAACTCTTTTCATGTTTCTATAAAAATATAAAATGTTAAAAATATTTTCACTTTGCAAAAGTGTCTTATTTTAATAATGGGAACAAGCTGAACATTCTTTCAATTTCATAGGGGATTTCTTAATAAATTAACATTCCATGATCTCTTTTTTATGTGCAACTTTTTTCATTTTCTATTTTCATGATATAAAGTGAGCAAGAAAAAGTTGATTACACATTAATATATTTCACTTTTTGTTTTTCAGTCTTAAATTACTTAAGCCAAAAAAAAATTTGCATCTTTGGCTAACAGAGAGGATATACTTTGAAAGGGTGTAACCGTTCTTTTTCGTGAAAAGTTTTGTTAATGTTTATACGTGCTTTTATGGAAGCTATAATTTATTATTCTTTTGGACATTATATATAGGACAGTGTTTTATACGAAAAAAAAAATTCAGAAAAAAATGTGAATTTCAACTTCAAAAAATAGTTCATTGTTGCAATAAAACACATTTTTTTATGCATGTAAAATGAGAAGACAGGACAAAATATGCTTTATCTTAATGTATTTTGCTTGTAATGTTAATCCATTTGCTTTGAGCATATGGTGATAGAGAAAAATGCGTATTCATATAAATTTCTCATTTTCTAAAAGCTGTGTACTTATCAAAAAACATCATGAAAAAAAGAGTATGCAATACAGAAATTCACCTGTATTCATGATTTACATTCTATAAAGAGCAAAGTCTAAAATATGCACAAGAAAAATTACATAGTGTACTGACAAAATGTTTCAGTGTTAAGTGTCAAATAATATCTTTTGTTTGTATTAAATGATTTTTTTCCATAATATTTTGTTCTAAAATTAAAGTAATATATAAAATCTACATGTTACAAAAATGTTGGATTTATTGATGTTTTAAAATTGTTCGTTCATGGTTATGTCGCAAATGTCTATTAGGACATTTCTGGCATATTTTGTCATAAATATATAAAGTATAAACATGGTAAAAAATAACTCATAAAAGAAACTAATCACATTTTAAAATAAATTGTGTTTCTTCTCCTTTTCTTACATTATAATTGTTCATTAGAACGTACACCTTTTACACACATGTGTAACTCGCATAATGATGATATATTAGAAACACATTTGTGTATTTAAAAAAATTTAGTATGTTAATAATATATATTATATAAATATACATACTATTAATTTGTATTAAATATCATACATAGCATTTTATTTACCTAATGACTTCACTGTAATTAAATATAAATATTATGCATAACTATGTTATAAAAAAGTAATTAAAAATATTAAAAATTATCCATTATTATTTTCTTAATTATATCTTACTATAACAATTGTATTAAATTAAATAACATTTATTATTTATTTTATTTATTAATTATATTTATTTTCTATAATTATATTTATATTTTCATATATAAATGTAATTTATAATATCCATATAAATATTTAATTCAGTTATTTAATAATTTAATTATAAATAAAAAAATGTTAAAAATATATTTTAGTTATTTTTAATTATATTAAAATATTTATATTAATCATAAATAAATTTATTTGTTTATATATATATTTTAATAAAATTAATATTTTAATTATAATTTTAAAATAGTTATAATAAAATAAATAATTAAATTAATTATTAAATTTATTATTTATTTATTAAAGAATTAAAATTATTTAATTAAATAATATTACAAAATTATTATTATATTAAATGTTAATTTATTTAATATTTTTAATAAGTATTAATTATTATAACTAAGTATTTTAAATTAAATTTATTATTAAATACATTATTAATTTAATTATTTATATATAATAAATACAAATAATCATATAAAATATTAATAAATTAACTTATTTATAATTAAACTAAATAAATATATATATAAATATATATTAATAAATATATTAAAATTAATTAATTTATATTTTAATTATATAAAAAATTAATTTATATATAAAATATAAATATTTTATTTATTTTATCAAAGTGTTAATTTTAAAATATATAATTAATTATTATATTTATTAAATTATTTATATAATTAATATATTAATTAATAACAATTTAATTTTATTATAAGTATAATTATTATATTAATTTAAATTAAAATTAATGG